>NC_088927.1:32602500-32680000 GCF_038396675.1 Hydra vulgaris
TGATCAAAAAATCTCTCACAAGCATTGATGAGCAAGTATTATGATGCAAAAACCATGAGTTTATTTTGCAATTTCAGACATTACTTGGTATTGCTTCTTACAAACAACACAAAACATAATCAGAAGTATTGTGTTGACGAGCCAAAAATAAGATCTTTAGATAAACAAAAAAATTTTTTTTAAAACTTCTCTTTACTCTTTACAGACCCAACCCACAATAAACATACAGAGTGACTGAATAGAGGTGATTTTCCCTTAATCCTCTAACATTAGTCTTAAAATATTCTGCCCTTTTTCTCTACTAAAAAACAAATTACCATAAATTGCTGCGTTAGCTGTCCTTTACAAACCCTAACCTTAAATTTTGAAAGCAATAATTTTATTACTAAGCAAATACGAAAATGATAAAGTTAATTTTGGCCACACTATTTCTATTGATGCTTGACAAATTAACATTAACAAAATATATTGAACAGATTTAAATATTAGGCATAAAAAAAAAACCTGGTCATCTGAAGTGCATGCGATTCCATGATTATTTCCATTAGCATATTGACGAACAATGTGGATTAAATCTAATATAACACCTTCGCACAAACAAACAAAAAATGCATATAATAACCTTTTTAAATTTGTTTTTTACCTTTTGTATTAGTTCAACGTTGAAAATCAAAATTCAAATAGAAAACTATTAAAAAACTTTAAATTAAAAAAAAAAAAAACTAAACAAAAGTGAAAACAGATAAAGACCAGCAAAAATATCAACAAGAAAAAAAAGTAAACCTCTTTTTCCAGCTCGAGTAAAACCATCAAATATACTAAATAAATAAAAATTGGCAATAACGATATTATCTGTATTATTTAAAAAACAAAACAATCTAGTTGGAATAATCAGTAGTTTATTATAATCACTTATTTTTACATTTTATATAAATGATATTTTATTTTTAACAGTGGGTTTCATGGGCGTATGTAAAAGTCATTTTTTTAACTTAAATACGACATCAAGGAAAAGTTGAAGCATTAAAGAAATAAAATTTATTCAGAAGTTTTTACTCCGAAAACAGCCAAAAATTATATATATATATCAACAAATAAAATAAAAAATATATTGGAAAGTGAGATGAAAAATAAATTGACAGGTGAGGTAAAAATATATTGATGGGTGAGCAAAAAAAAAAAAAAAACTACAAAAACCTTTGGAATAAAATATGAGTAATCTAGTAATGTTGAAATGTTATAGTAACCATTATTGTTTTTGTGTAGATTTATGTGTAGCATAAAAGCTCTCAAAATATTTTTTTTAAATTTATGCTTATAAGTTTGACCATTGATATTATGGCTTGATTAATATGTATTCTTCAAGACTATTCAAAACATTTTTTCATTCTTGCTTTCATTAGCTTACCTTTCTTTGTCAACTAGTGGATTTCCAAATGATGGTCCTATTTAGGTTAAAAAAAAAAAGCATTAAAACAAAAATATGTAAAAAACACACACACAATACTGCTATAAAATATGCTATATAAAAAATAGAAAATAACATATAAAAAATAACAATATACAAATAATATTAATATACAGTTGCAAAAAATAAAATAGCACCACTAAGCGTATTTTCCTTTTTGTTAAGCAAACACCAAGCAAAATAAATCTTTTTTTATAGCTTTGCTGTTTAAAATATTAGCTAACATGTTTATTTTGTTGTAAAATACTCTGATAACGGTAAAAATAATTGTGAAAATAGCAAGCGTTGCTTTTTTTTTGCTGTTTTATTCGTTTTATGTTAGTGCTTATTAGTAGGAGTCATTTACATATAAAAATGGGACGCGGAAAGCATTGTAGTGCAGAAAAACAAGTAATGTTCCGAAAGTTGATATCAGCAGGGAAATCTTATAGAGAAGTTGGTCGTTTAGTTGAGTGTTCCAATAAAATGATAAGAAATGCCATAAAATTTCAAGAAAAGCCTGAAACACATGGTCGAAAACGTTCTATTTCAACATTGCTGGCCAATCGCTTAGTCCAACAGGCTAAAAAGGAACCTTTTAAAACAGCTACCGAACTGAAAAAGGACTTTAACATCGATGCAACAGTACAAACAGTTCGAAGTTGTCTGCAAGTTAATGGATTAAAAGCCTGTAGCCCCAGAAAAGTTCCACTTCTTAGTGCCAGACATGTTGCAAAGCGTATTGCGTTTGCTAAAAAACACTCAAATTAGCCACTCGAAAAATGGAGGAATGTGTTATGGACAGACGAAATTAAGATTGTGCATTATGGTGTAAAAGGCTCTCGGGCGTATGTTAGAAGACTGCCGAATGCAGAATACAATCCAAAATATACCATCAAAACTATTAAACATGGAGGTGTAGTATAATGATATGAGCATACTTTTCTTATTACGGAGTAGAGCCCATTCATCATTTTACTACTGTTATGGACCAACACGTTTATGTTGATATATTGGATAAAATGATGTTGCCGTAAGCAGACTATGAAATGCCGTTGTCCTGGGTGTTCCAACAGGACATTGACCCAAATCACACTAGCAAGAAGGCGAAGAATTGGTTTGAGGAGCATAAAGTGAATGTTATGGAGTGGCCAGCACAGTCGCCAGATCTGTAAAGGAGGTGGTTGCTGCTGCCAAACCCACCACGAAGGAGTCACTTTGAAGTGTAGTTAAGGAGACATGGAGCGAAATTCCGCTAAAGCGATGTCAGGACTTGGTTAACTCGATGCCAAGACGTTGTGTAGCCGTCATTGCCAATAAGGGTCACGCTACAAAATACTAATATGTTAAGAAATAACTAATATTTATTGTAAAATGTTTAAAAAAATTGATCTCATAGTATTTCCTTATTTTAAAGCACACATTAAAGCTGTGGTGCTATTATTTTTTTCGCGTTTTATTTGATTTTTTTTGAATTTTTGTTTAATAAATGAATACTATATATTAAAACTTGTATATTTTGTTTTTTATAAAAATTATAAGCCATTTTACTTTTAAATATGTATTTAAAAGATTTTCAAACTATCAAAAATAGTTAAAAATTCTAATTTCAACCAATTTTTGCTGGTGGTGCTATTTTATTTTTCGCAGCTGTATAAATAATAAAATATATTAATAATAAAATATAAAACATTATAATAGAAATAGGCCAGATGGTACTAAACATTTAAAAACTTCTGGTCATACATACACTTCAGACTGCATTCTATCACTTTATTTTAGAATTTCTGAAACCATATTACAGAATGATGGAAAATAATACTGTATTAGGGCATTGAAATGAAATTTTTGAAACACTTTAGCATTAGTGGATGAGTATATATGTATATTAATTGAATATATCTGTTATTTGATTTAATTTAAAAAAAAGTCACTCATCACAACAAACATATTTTACAATAAACTGAACTTATTTAAAATGATAATATATTATGTTAGGTGTATATGTCAAATAAATAAGTCACAAAACAGAATATATACACACTAAAAATATCAAAAAATATTACCATATAATAACAAATAATAATATATTAGTAATAATAACATTTTTGTTAAAGATATTGTATTAGATATAGATACACCAAAAATATTTAATACAAGAAAAGTTGCTGCAGTGTGCAACATTTTTGTTAAAGATATTAGATACATCAAAAATCATCAAAATATAAAGCAACTATAAGAGAAGCAAAAAAAAAAAAAAAAATCATTTCAAAAAAATTTAAAAAAATGAAAGTTATTGTTTTTATTTTGATAGTAAATATTTTACCTAAAACGAACACCAAGCAGTGATTCTGAAAAATGTTACAAATGATGTAAAATTAGCTCTTCTTGTTTTAAAAGATTTAAAGCAGAAACAATTTTTAATGGATTGGTTGGTAATTATTAACTCTTTTGATTTATGGAACTGTATAAAAATGATTATAACAGATACAACTGCTGTTAATACTGGTAAAACAAAAAAGGTGCAGTAACTAGACTATAACAAATATTTAGTGATCTTGATTTTTGATAATCCACAGTATGTTTTATGTTAACATCATGTTCTGGACAAGTTGGTCATTGATCTGTACATCACCTTGTCTGACTTACACTATTCTTTTATTAAATTCATTCTTGAAAATTACAAAATTCAGAAATATATTCAAGTATTATCTTCAATTATAATGTCCTATAAAAAAACTACTGAATGAAACAAGACAGCCTGGAAGATCTTGTATGATTTTATAAGTAACATAGAAAAAAAAAGAACTGTTCCAGTAGAAGAACAACCACTGGAAGATGACAGCAAAATACCACTCAAAATCCAAATTGCTGGTTTTTTTTTTTTTTTTTTTTGTTATTTCACCTTCCCAAGGCCCAGAAGGCCACTACAGATGAGGAGGCTACGTAATTGTGGTTATAACCCTCTCTCAACTCTATAACTCCGAAACACGAACCTTGACGAACAAGGCCGCTGTGTGGAGAAACAAGTTGAGCGCGGTACTAGCAGGGACGTGGTGGGGATCGAATTTGGTTGGTATCTGTTCCTGGAAGAATCCATCAAAGGGAGACAAGAATGCATAAAGCAGATTGAGAAAGAAGTAACAAGTTTATGGCATAAGAAAATTAAATTTTCCACATTTATTAATTCAAATCAGCTAAACTAGCTGTTTGGCATTTATTCTAATACCAGCGAGAAGAGACTCACTACTAGCCATTTGTAGATTTATCTTTTACAGATGGGCAGACCATTGTTTTATTGACCAAATGTACAATACAGATGATTATCGGAAGCTATGTAGCAGTTTGCATGGTCATAAAAAATAATAAACTCAGTGAAAAAGTTATATATATAATAATATATAACTTTATATACATTATATATATATTATATATATATATATATATATATTATATATATATATTATATATATATATAAGGATATATATATATATACATACATTATATATATATACATTATATATATATACACACACACACACACACACACACACACACACACACACACACACACACACAGATTTTTGATGGTAAATTTTATGTTTTTATGGTAATTCCTATTATTTTTATATTATTAACATACTACTCATTTGACATTTACAACTATTAAAATTGCTTGTTTTGGTCATTTTATGTTTACATTTTTGTGGACATATTAACACACATCTACTTTTATTACTATTATTATCTACTATTATTGTGGAAATATTAACACACATCTACTTTTTCTTAAAATAAAACAAGACTTATACTTAAAATAATGTATATAAAGTTACAGATACTTAAAATAATGTATATAAAGTTATATATAATAATATATAACTTTATATACATTATATATATATATATATATATATATATATATATATATATATATATATATATATATAAGGATATATATATATATATATATATAAGGATATATATATATATATATATATATATATATATATATATATATATATATATACATTAGATATATATACATTATATATATATATATATATATATATATATATATATATATATATATATATATATATATATATATATATATATATATATATATATATTTGACATTTACAACTATTAAAATTGCTTGTTTTGGTCATTTTATGTTTACATTTTTGTGGACATATTAACACACATCTACTTTTATTACTATTATTATCTGCTATTATTGTGGACATATTAACACACACCTACTTTTTCTTAAAATAAAACAACCTTAGTTCTTGTACCATATCAAATAAAATCATTCTATTCAGTATTTTAAGGATATTGTAATTTATTGAGTGAAATTCATCATCTATCAACTATAGGTGTGATAAACATGAAACAAATGTCGATGGCAAGTACAAGCATTTTGAGATTAATGATTGAACAAATCTGAAATCGCTCACGCTTGGGTTGTTCTCATAAAAAAAGTCATCAATGCTATTGATTTATTTAATGATATTGGTTCATTAAACAAAAAAAATGCAAGTCTCAAGTTAAAAAGGTAACTCCCAGAGAAGCCATTGCCTGTATCACAAAGCTAAATCCTTTTACTAGCTAGCACAATGAAAATTAAAGAAGAAATTGCTTAAAATTCAAAACTATGTCTGTCAGTACTTTTAAAAGTCGTTTATGCAAAAATAAGCTATTTGAAAGAGTTGTCTGAAAAATAATTGGTAAATAATATCATTAATTGTTTAAAGTTTGTGAAACAGTACGTACACAAGGACTTACATTTTTTGAAAAATGTGCTTTGGACTGACGAGCCTAAATTTAATTGCTTTGAGTCTGATGGAAAATAATATGTTCATCATCCACAAAACCAAGAAGCTCTCGATATCTCTAAAGACCATAAATTGTGGCAATGTGATTGTTCGGGACAGTTTTTCATGGTGGTGTGGGCCCATTGCAAAGAATCCAAGGGAAAATGGATCAACATATGTAAAAGAAACACTAGAAAACGTCATGTTGACATATGCCAAGTAAAACCTCCCTTATGTTTAAAAATTCCAACAAGACAACGACCCTAAGCACACCATCAAAAGTGTTAAAGTTTAATGCTAACAAAAACAATGTCTAATGCTACTTTTTTGGGGGGAGGGGGGAAGGAAGGGGGAAGGGGAGGGGAAGGGAGGAGGTGATTAGTTAATTTACCTCCCTAAGGTTTTATAAGTAGCTTTAACTACAAATATTAAAGCTGCAAGAAACCTTTGAGAAAAATATCAAGTAAAGAGGCTTTATAAAACAAGAAAAGTTTAACAGTTTATAAATTGTTAACAATAAAACTTCTAATATTGATCTAACCTAAAAAAGCATCTAAATAATTGATGAGTAATTTTAAGTAAACGATAAAATGATATTTCAATTAAAGAAAATAATTTATAAAAATAGTTTTAAAAATTAAATATACATTTAAGTTTATGGTAGATAGATTGATGACAAGATAAGATGACAAGATGAATGATAACTATGATATGGTTCCTAGTGACATGATACATAAAAATATTTAAAAAAATGTAAAAATGTTTTCAGCAACAACCAAACAACAAACAATTGAAAGCTTATTTAAAGTTAATTTACCTTTTTTTATTTTTAATTTCACTAGCTCCATACAGGCTCTTGCATCCTCAATTGAGCAATGTCCTTTATCTGTGTTTTGAATATCTCGACTATAAAATTCATTTAATAATTAAAAAAATTCTAATAAAACTCAAAAAAATAATTTATAAAACCAATGAAAAAATCCTACTTTAAGTAACTTTTTACGAGGCAACGGAGAGATGATTTATATCTTGGCCCACGATTATCAACATAGAGTACAGATGTATCAATGATATTGTCATGATGAAGCTAAATTAATCAAAAATTTAATCCTAAATTCAAACACACAAATACAAAAAAAGTCATCATCACAATTATGATCATCATGATAACGATAATATTCTTGATCATGATCATCATTTGATAGCTGACAGATGCTTTATCTTGTATACTTAATATTAAAGAATTTCTTCATAAACAAGTAAAAAGATAGACCTTCATTTGTAATTGAAAACAAAAAAAGTGTAATTATGAAATTGTAATATGTAATTAAAAAATACAACACGCGTTGGTTATTATTAGTTCTTATTAAGAACTCATAAAACCAATTGAGAAGTGATAAATTGTAATTACTAATGCACAATGAAAGCTTGTAGGTTATTATAAAAGGTTTCAGACAAACTTTAATAAGTTAACAGTTTCTGGATTTTCTACATTATAATTTCTGTATGTACCAAGAAAAGATGTTTTATCTTCATCAAATGACAGAAGAAGAGTTATCGAATATGCCTTGCATAATGATTATTGGGCAAATCTATAGCAAACTTTAGTTGTTAAATATATGACAGCATACAACGCAATTTGCAGCAAAAATTCAAACTTTATTGGAAAAAGCTTAGAAAAAAAAAAGAGCTGAAATAATGATAATGAAATTGAATAGATTAAAAATGACATCAACTGATATTGGTGACTGTCAAAACTAATCCAGAAACTGTTTAGAGGATTTAATTGAATTTAAGCTCTCTTTTTTACACTTGATTAGGAAGTGTTAACAATTTACCAGCTGAGTTATGTTAGGACCCAATATAAATATTTGGAAGGATAAAATATTCTTACTGCTGCAAGATATAAAATGGGACATGATTTTGCAAGTGCTGTGCAACACACAACTATACAACAATTTTCAATATGAAAGATATTCAAGTTGGTGTTTAACAAGATATTACAGTGATTTTAAATGGCATTGTTTAATCAAAAGTTAGATCTCATAATTTTTTATAAAAACCTAAAAAAAATCTACACAAAACTGTCAATCTTTAAGTTGTTGCCAATGTCAAACATGAAATATCTTTATAACTTTTTAGTTATGTCAGGTATGCTAGTAGATGTAAGTTATGTAGGGTATGTAAGTAGATGTCATAAGAGATTTGAAACTGCAACTCATTCAAATTATTATTTGATACAATAATTCCATACAAAAAACCAGTTTTAATATCAATTTGTGTATCTATTCATGCTACTAAAACATAGTGTACCAATCATGATTCTGAGTAGCATTGACCTACAAAAACTAAAAAATGAAACAATTGTTGGCTCCAAAAAATGCAAATAGAAACAATTGTTAAGTTGAAAAAAAAAATTTAAAGCTACCATTCATATAATGTCTTGGCAATTTCTCTTAGCAATTAAATTTTACATTTTATCTTACAATTTTCATTTACATAACCTTAATTACATCTCTTAATTACAACTCTCCATCTCTCATATCTCTCTCTCGAGAAACTGCCTCATTTAATACAAATAATCCTTTCCAACTTCCTTTCAATCATTTTTCCAAGCTGATCATAACTTTCAACTGATTTCAAATAATCATTTTTTTCATTCTTATCTAAAAATTTTCTTTTTATATCTATATTTCCATTTTTTACGCTAAAATTATTAAATATAAAAAAAAAAAAATATAACTGTAATATTATGTATGACATACGATGTATATATAAATTTTTATGATGTAAATATAAAAGTAAAATCTTTGCCAAAATATAAAAATTTAAAAAATTACCATCAAAGAGCGCAAATCAAAATCGAGTGAATGACCAATTAATATTGTATCTGGTTGGATAATTTTAAGTAAATCTCTTTGTACATCTTGGAGTGTGGTTGTTACTCCATGTAACATTGCAGGAGTTATCCCACTGAACCTTATAAAGAAAAAAAAAAAAAATTAAAAACAAATTTTAGTAACTTTGAGAATTTCATTAATAAATTTAAAGATTAAATTAAAAAGCATCTTTGTAAATACATTTTAGAGAAGTTAAATACATACTGATTAGAGGAGTTGTGGTTTAGTCTGATATTAACTAAAATTGAGATTTGTTTTAGAATTTGGGGAGGGAGTTTTGAGTTAATACTAATATTAGATAAATCATCTTTCAGTTTTTTGAAAGACTTATATGAACTTATATTGAAATTTTTAGAGAATTTTTAAATGTGACTTCAAATTATTTTTCAACTTATGCCTAATTTAATTTGAAAGCCAGTATTTAAGTACTTAAGGCCTCCTAGGCAAAGACTTAAGGGGTAAACAGATTCTATCTGTTGACCAGCCTCGCACCCCTTCTTCATCTATTAGGCTGGTGCAGATGTATTTTTAATACATTGTTTCCAGTTTAGGATGTTGAATGCTGGATCTTCTTGACTCAATGCATGGGTTTGCTTGTGTCACTGTTTTTATGACTAGGCAACTCATTCTATTATCTCCTTATGAGGGTACAGCTCTAAAACTCAGTTTTATGGTTCTGAGGCCGACTGGTAGTCAGGTTTCCCGAACTCTGTGGTAGCTCTCAGAGAGGCTGATTCCATCAACAGCTGAAAAATATCAAAGTATTAACAGTGCCATGTTGCGCATGGATGGTGTCCCTGTTTGTACTTTTGGTGTGCATTGCGGAGGCCACATTTGTAGTAATGAGGCAATTGCTTGGGCTATTAAACGGTGTTCTGAGTACTATCTATGCTTTGAGTCAAGTTCTTCAATCAAATTTAAAAATGAATAAAGTACCAAAAACTATAAAACACAAAAAACCATCATCATCACCAAGTTCTCTAAACCTATCATTCACTAATATTCGTGGTCTTCGAAGTAACTTTTCTTCTGTTGAGTCTTATCTCTTGCAAAGTTCACCAGACCTACTTGCTCTTTGTGAGACTAATTTGAGTTCGGCTGTCTCATCTTGTGATCTTAGTGTTGATGGTTATCTTCCTCTGATTCGTAAAGACTCAATAGTCACATGCTTGGCCTGGGAATTTACATTCGTAAGAATTCACCTGTTTGTTGTGAAACTAGGTTTGAATCCACAGACTATTCTTTCATGTGCTTTCGTTTAGCACCACTTCACTCTATTGCCTTTCTCTTTGTTCTATATCGCTTTCCTTCATCTCAAGACTGCACTCTTTTTGATGTTATTTCTGATCATATTGACCAAGTCCTCTCTCTTTATCCATCAGCTAATATAGTTGTTGTCGGTGACTTTAATGCTCACCACTCTGAATGGCTTGGCTCTAGTGTCAGTGACTCTGCAGGCATTAAAGCCCACAACTTTTGCCTTTCTCAATCCCTAACTCAAATAGTCAACTTTCCAACTCGCTTTCCTGACAACCCTAATCATTTACCTTCTCTACTCGACTTATGTCTTGTTTCTGATCCTAGTCAGAGCTCAGTTTCTCCACATTCACCCTTAGGTGCTTCTGATCACAGTTTGATCTCTTCAAAACTAATATCTCATTCTTCTTCATCACCTGAATACCCTTATTATCGAACCTCTTACAACTACAGTAAAGCTGACTGGGATTCTTTCCGTGATTTTCTTCGTGATGGCCCTTGGGTAGAAATCTTTTAACTTCCTGTCGACAAATGTGCTTCTTACATAACTTCTTGGATTCAGGCTGGCATGGAATCTTTTATTCCCTCTCAACGATTCCAGGTCAAGCCTCACTCTCCTCCATGGTTTTCCTCACACTGTGCTGCTGTGATTGCCAATCGAAACCGTTACTTCCATATTTATCAGCAAAACAATTCTCCAGAAAACAGACGTCTGTTTATTACTGCTAGAAACAACTGTAAAAAGGTTTTGTTTAACGCCAAAACCCGCTATTCTCAGGTCATGAAATCTCGTACCTCATCTCAAAAATTAGGCTCTCGTGACTTCTGGAGAATCTTTAATAATATCAATAATAAGGGCAAATCTATAATTCCACCTCTCTTGTATGGTTCAGACTTTGTCACCTCACCTAAAGACAAAGCCGAACTGTTTGCTAAAAACTTTTCATCAATATCATCTCTTGATTCCACTAATTGCGTTCTACCTGATATTGCCAACAAACAGGTTGATCCATTGCTTGACATTCATATCACTCCAGCATCTGTATCTAAAGTGATTTCCTGCCTAGACTCTTCTGCAGCTTGTGGCCCAGACAACATACCTGTTATTGTCTTGCAGAAGTGTTCTCCGGAGCTGTCGTCTATACTCTCAAAACTATTCAACAAGTGCTTATCAGAGTCTTGTTTTCCAGCCTGCTGGAAAGCCGCATCTGTTATCCCTATCTTCAAAAATTCTGGGGAGCGATCTGATTCGTCTAACTACCGTCCCATAAGTCTTCTTCCTATCATAAGCAAGGTTTTTGAATCTTTAATTAACAAACACTTAATTTCTCATCTTGAATCTAACTTATTTAACTCTAACTTACTTTCTGACCATCAATATGGATTTCGATCTTCTCGCTCTACAGCTGATTTGCTAACAGTAATAACTGACAGGTTTTATCGTGCATTAGATGAAGGTGGAGAGGTTAAGGCCATCGCTCTTGACATTTCAAAAGCGTTTGATAAAGTTTGGCATGCTGGTCTTCTTCATAAGCTTTCTTCTTATGGTGTATCCGGCAACACCTTTAAGATCATTGAATCCTTCCTTTCCAATCGTAGCATAAAAGTTGTCCTCGATGGACAACACTCTTCTTCTTATTCTGTAACTTCAGGGGTTCCTCAAGGTTCTATCCTTGGCCCTATACTCTTTTTAATTTACATTAATGATCTTCCAGATATTCTCACATCTAAGGTGGCATTGTTTGCTGATGATACTACCATTTATTCTTGTCGTGATAAAAAACCAACACCCTCTGATTGCTTGGAGGGGGCATTTGAGCTTGAAAAGGATCTCACTTCTGCTACAGCATGGGGCTCACAGTGGCTGGTGAACTTGAATTCAGATAAAACTCAATTTTTTTCAGCCAATCGTTATCGCAATAATTTAGATCTTCCTATATTTATGGACGGTGATGTACTCGATGAGTCACCTACTCTTCATCTTCTAGGATTAACTGTTACTTCCAATCTTTCTTGGAAACCATATATCAAATCGGTTGCAAAATTAGCATCTGCTAAGGTTGCATCTCTTTATCGAGCTCGCCACTTTCTTACTCTGGATTCTATTCTCTATCTCTATAAATCTCAAATCCGGCCTTGTATGGAATACTGTTGCCATATCTGGGGCGGATCTTCTGATGATGCCCTTTCTCTTTTAGACAAGGTGCAAAATTGCATTGTAAACATAGTTGGACCTGCTCTTGCAGCCAACCTTCAACCATTATCACATCGTCGTAATGTTGCTTCTCTTTCTCTTTTCTACAAATACTATAATGGGCACTGCTCTAAAGAGCTAGCGTCTTTTGTGCCATCTACTATATTTCATTCTCGTGTTACTCGTCATTCAATTAAGTGTCATCCTTTTTCTGTGACTGTTCCTAAGTGCTCCAAAAACGCTTATTCGTCTAGTTTTTTTCCTCGAACATCAGTTCTTTGGAATTCGCTTCCTTCATCTTGCTTTCCTGATTCATATAATTTGCAATCTTTTAAATCGTCCGTCAATTGTTATTTTGCTCTACAATCTTCATCTTTTCTTTTACAGTAACTTCCAACTTTAATTAGTGGCTGCTTGCAGCCTTGTTGGAAGTGAAGATGTTTAAAAAAAAAAAAAAAAAAAATTAAAAAAAAAAATCTTTAAATGTTTTCTACAAATATAGAGTGTTCAATGTTCTTAAAAAAACAGAACAATGTTGAATTAGTAGAAAATATATGCATAGGCATGTATATAACTAAAAAAATATTTATATTTATATATCATTTTTTTAATTATGTACATGTATATAATTAAAAAAACATTTATATATATTATAAACTTTTATATATATTATAAACCGGTAAAATGCAAAAAAATTTGCATTTTACTGTTCACAGTTCCCATTTTACCGATTACCCAAATTTATGTACACAGGCTGGACAATAATATATATTCACATACATATAATATATTCAAGCCTGGAAAAAAATAGATATATTTCAATATTATCAGAACAAAACATTTTAAGTTTTTTTAGTAATATGTTAGTAATAGGTTGTCCTTTGATTTGCATAGACTTTAATTATCACATGCTTGGTTTTGGTATATACTTTGGTATCAATTTACCTAGATGTCGTGAAATCATTATTAAATCCTCTGATTATTTTTTTATATGATTTCATTTAGCTTCTCTTTACTCAGTCGACTTTCTTTTTTCTTTGTTCTTTATTGTTTTTCTTTCCAAGATGCACTTTTTTTGATGTTATTTCTAAACAAATTGAATATCAGTCAACATTGTTGCGATTGCCGACTGCTCATCATACTGCATGGTTTGATATTACCAATGACCCTGCTGGCTCTAATGCTCAAAATACGTCTTTATCAATCTCACAATCCTACAGTTTTTATCTATTCTTGTGCAGAAGCTTTGTGCTTCTTGAACAAAAGACTTTTTATAACTGGAAGAAATCAATGAAAATGGTACTGTATGTTTTTACCTATATATTCATGGATCTTATTACCTCACACAAGGACAAAGCAAAACTATTTTCAAAAAAGTTTAATCTAAATCATCTCTTGAATCTAATGGCCACATCGTTTCTGCCATATTAAAGAAACAAGTTAATCTGTTGTTAAACATTCAAAGCACTCCTTCTTCTGTTGCTTAAGTTATTTTCCACTTTTCTTCTATAAAGTTATGTTCACATTCCTGTCATATTCTAACAAAAGCATTCGGCAGAAACTTTCTTATTACTCTCTATTTAACTAGTGCTTACCTAAATCTTGTTTTCTTGCCTGCTGGAAAATGGCATCTGTGGTTCTAATAAAAAATTTAGATTACTCATATTCTTCTAACAATGACTAAATCAGCCATCTTGCTACTACTAGTCTTTGAATTTTTAAGTAACAAACTTTTAACATCTTATCTCGAGTTTAACAATTTTGCTCTCTGCGCAATAAATAGAGATTAATCAATAGATATTTTCTGCTAATCAATAGAGACTAATCAGTCAGATTAAAAAAAAAGTTTTGATAAAGCCTTGCATACAGATCTTCTCCATAACAGGGCTGCCGCATAAAATTTACATAAGAAAAAGAGGATTCTAGAGGAGATTTTGCATTTAATTTTTTTTTCGCAAAACTACAAAATTTTGAATAAAAATAGAGGATTTTTTTAATAGGTTTACCAAGTCTCCACACTTTTAGGGTTTGAACAGGGGTCAATAATGTCATTTTTTATGTTAGATAACATGGATTTGCTAAAATTGATTTTTACAACCTAATTCTCATATTAGATGCTAACCAGTTTTGCAGACCATGTATTTTTCAGGTATTTTTAACTATTTATACTATCATCAAGAAATAAAAAAATAAAAAAGAGGAGATTTGATTACATTATTAACTTTTTAGAGGATAATAAAGGATTTTAAGGGAGATTTTTGAAAAAAGAGGAATTTAGAGGAGTTGTGGCCACCTTGCATAAGCTCACTTCATATCGTATACCTTGAGAAATTTTATAAAGCCATTGAACCGTTCTTTTCTAACCTCAGAATTACAATTGTCCTTGATGGACAACACTTCCCTTCATTTTCAGTAACTTCTGGGGTAACACAAGATTCTATTTTTGGTCTGTGTTGTTCCTTTTTTATATTAATTATATTGCAGATAATCTTATTTCTAAAGTGGCTCTTCTTGCTGATGATAAATTTTTTTTTCTTTTTTGATCGGTTAGAACAGAGAGCTGAACTTGAATCTTGACATCTTTTGTGACAGCTCGGGGCCTGAAGTGGCTTTTGAATTTTAACCTAAACAAAACTTAGTTTTTTCTGATAACAATTACTTCAGTGTTGTTGATATTCCTATATTAATGAATTGCAACACTCTCACTGAGTGAGTTTTGGGCTGGTTCTTCTAAAACAGAAAATTTTTGCGGATATTAACTTACTAATTATTTCTAAAAAATACAACAGTTCTTTTGTTCTTTTAATAATATAATCTTTTTCAAATGATTATATTACACATCAAAATTTAATAAATGATAAATTAAAGTATAATTAGAAAAATTATACTTTAATTTATCAAAATGTGCTTCAAACAAGAAATGCATAGAAAAAGCTTCTTGGATTTTTTTATGCGAAATCACGAGTTGTTTAAGAAAAGAGTCTGTTCAGCTACAAACTCCACTAAGAACTGTTCAACATGTTATAAAAATGTACAATGATAACAAAACTATTAAATAAAAACCTGGAAGTGGTCAGAAAAAAAATTTGTATTTTAAAAATTAGTATTGAAAGTTAAGGAAGCACTCAAGAGAAATCCATAGCTTGCTATAAAATTTCACATAATTATCACTACAAAATTTTTTAGCTAAAAAATTCAATGCAATTAAAACTACGGTTTAATCAATTAAGAAATTGCAAGGTTATAGATAAAAAGAATACAAGATGCAAAAAAAAAAAAAAAAAAAAAAAAAAAAATCAATAAATTAAAGCAATTTGTCATTCAAAGCTGCTTTATTAACTGTTAACACAAAGAAAAGTATGAAATGAAATTTACTGGTTTTTTTGAAGCATTACTTGGACATATTTTTTACTCTGCAATTAATTCACTCAAAATTTAAGACATAGGGTCTTGAAAAAATTACCTGTGGCTGTGTTCAATGAAGTACACGTTTATTTACTACAGGCACTGTAAATACAAAAATTTACATTGAAAGGCTTGCAAAAGAGACTTTTACCTTTTTTAAGATCTCATATCAGGTAGAACACTTATTACAGATTATCTAATTTATAAAATTTTGTGAACAAAATTTTATAAATTAGATAAATAATGATTTATTAGTGCAACATAAAAGTTATGAAGCTTTTATCAGAATTTGATCTCATATAGCAGTGCTTATTAAATCCTTTTGGCTATGGTTGGTTTAATAATCGATATTCTATTGCCATGTCTTGAATGGAATTACTTGTTACAATAGATTTGATTCTTTTATTTTTATTATTTATTTTATTGATTCTTTTATTTTTATTGTCATAGTGATTGTTCTACAAAAGTAAAATTGAAGTTGTTATAGCTATTGTTCATACACAATCTTTTTACAAATATCTTTTTTATTTTGGCCAGATCTAGCATCTATTATTCAAAAAATATAGTTTTATGGTACCAACAGAATGAAGTCAATTTTGTGGCCAAGAACACAAATCTACCATATTGCGAATATATAGAAGGATTCCTTTATACAAGATCTATTAATGCACTGTAAATGTTGTTGGACATGCATTAGCTGCTAACCCTGAGACACTATCCCATGTTTATTGCATCTGTTTCTACATGTTTTTCTACAAATACAACCATGGTTACTACTCAAGCTATCATCACTTGTTCCATCAACCAAAAATCTCAAGTGACTTGTTATTATAGTGCAGTTAACTGTAATTGCTTAAAAATATTTTATTTGTTTAGTTTTTTTTTCACAAACATCTGTGTATTGGAATTCTCTCTTATTGTCATATTCCTGACACAATTTACAGTTTTTAAGTAGTCTGTCAACCAAACAACTTAAAAAACTGTAAACCTTTGTTTGCTGTTAACTCCTAACTTAATTAGGGGTCATCCATAAAGTACATTTTAAATTTAGAGTCTCCTTTCATATATAATCAACCCACTGCCCTCCCATCAGATATATGCCATCTGCAGACCCCCTCTTCCCTCTGAGCATACGTATTTTATGGACGATCACTTAATGGTTGCTTGCAGCCTTGTTGGAGGTGAATTTACTTGTTTGTAACTTTAAGTTGCAAATCACTTTTTTATGTAATCACTGTGATCTTAGAAAATGTTGTCTATTAAAATTTTCAAAATTCTAGATAAAGTTGCTACAGCAGCTCACAGAAACCAAAATTAAAGATATTGGTCTCTCTTTATGATCTAAAATAACCCAAACTTGCTAATTTATCCTTAACAAAAACATCTTGTATCATTGCCATTTTTGAAAAAAATAATGATATTAGTAATAGTAATAAATTTGTATTAAATTTGTATCAAATAAATTAAAAATAAAACATTTAATTTTGGGATTTAAGTCAGCACTGTCCTAATACATTTTGCCTGCTTTTTAATATGCTGGCTTAAATCTAGACATGTAATAAATAATATGATTTAACAATAATATAAATATATAGTTACTGTGTAAGATAGTCTGTAATAGGGGTATCTGGTTGAACAAGTTGATCATAAACAAGATTTAATTTATCATCTACAACAGACACACGTGTTAAAGCACGTTTGTCTCCCATAACACTGCACTAAATAAAGATTTAAGAATTAAATAATTATATATATATATATATATATATATATATATATATATATATATAAATTATTACTAAAAATATTAAATTAGAATTAAGTTATTTCAATAACTAAAAAAGAATTACAATCAATATTATATTTATATACCATTTCACAATCTATTGCTAATAATTTACTATTTTTGTGTGCAGGTATCACCTCATTGTTTTTTCGAGTAGAAATAATGCCTATTAAACATAACATAGATTATAACATACATAACATAGATTATAACATACATAACAGATTATAACATACATAACATAAATTAACTAATTAAGCTTCATTACTGTTATTGAATTGGTCTTTGAGTTTTGGTTATTAAAAAACTTACTCTGTTAAGGAAACTTTTTTATTGGCTGGTCATCTTGTTTTTGTTGTAAAGATTATCTGGTGGTCATCTTGTTTTCGTTTTACAGATTATTTGTTGCTCATCACGTTTTTGTTTTACAGATTATTTGGTGGTCCTCATGTATTTGTTTTACAGATTGTTTGGGGGTCTTCATATTTTTGTTTTACAGTTTATTTGGTAATCATCTTTATTTTGTTTTACAGATTATTTGATGGTCATCATATTTTTGTAAATAAAGCTGTAAATAAGATCAAACTTATTTATTTATAATTTTTAAGATGAGAATGCTTATTTTCCATGAAATAATGAAAACTAAATCAAGTAGTGATTGTATATTACCTACAGTCTATTGAGGAAAATGTAATAGATCATGAAAAGAGGCCTGGGAATTAAGGTAGCATTATATTTCTGATAAATTTTTTTATCTTTTAAAACAAAAAAACAAGTTTAAATAAGTGTTTGCTAAAAATTGTTTCTATCAAGGTTTTTTTTGATAACCAAGCAGATTTGAATAAATAATATACCCGGAGTTTCTTTTTTAGTAAATTTTGGAAGGTCTTAATTTGTGCTCACCCATACTAAATACTCAAAAACAAATATTAAAACCAAAACAACAAGTATTAAAATTCTAAAAATAAACAAACAAATATTGGTCAAAGTTGCTAGGTATTAATACTACACTGATTTTCTTTGATAAGATTTATCTATGGTATCTATAGTAACAAGATTTGTTTCAAGAAGTACTAATATTCCCTTATCAGCTGTGAGTTGCCTTGCTTTAGTTATAATTGACTTAGATGGTTACTTATGATGTACTAAATATGTGAGGTACTTATTATGAAAAGAAATTGCACAGTTAATTAAAAACTAATAACTTTATTATTTTATATTGATTTTTTGCTTCTTAAATGGGTTGATGCAATTTTTTGTAGAAAACAACCTTTAACAAATTGTAAGAGTTGCTTATGATAAAAGCAAATTTTAATATTAACATCTAATACGGAGGTGAGGACTCCATATTCAATATTAATACTCCATATTAAATGTTAATAAATCTTAATCTCGCTGAACCCTGTGATGCCTCTCAATCATTTAATAAAAAACTAACTATACATAAGTTCATTTCTATTTTAGATATATATTTATTATGTATCAACAATACGTAAGCAAAAAATGCATGGACTTATATAAAGTATTTCATACTGATTATTACCACCAATATCTTAACATTTGAATACTTTTTGAAACTCAAGTTGCTTTTTAATTTAATTTTAATTTAATTATTAACTAGGGAGAACAAAAAAACAGATAGCCAAACAATATAAGGTCTTCAATTTCAATTTTGCCCTGTGGTTTAGTAAAAGATCACCTGACTAAATATACTAGTAGTACCTAAAAGGAAACAAAGATTTAATGATTTGAATACAGGGCTCTTTAGCAAATAACTGAAATGAATTTAAAAAATTTTCTGAAGTCAAACAATTAAAAGAATAATAAAAACCAAAAACATTTTTTTTTTCATTTTTAATTTTGAACATGATTTTACATGCTCAAAAACTTTTTTAACTTTCAACAAACACAAATATGTATCTTACTAAAAAAAAAAATCCAAAAAATATAACGCTACTTGGATTCCAGATCTGTTTATTTATTTAATAATTTGGTAGTTATTTAGGTGCTCCCAGAAGTCCTTACGGTCTTATCACAGAGCACCGTGCATTAACATTTAACAAGAGAGCATTTAACAAGTTCATGCCTCTTTCTGTACCAGAACGAATAATAAAAAAATAACAACATTAAAAACAAGGCAACCACAAAACAAAAAAATTCTTTAAATTAGTTGATTTTGAAACAACCATATCTCAAACACCAGTTAGATAACAGTGCTGAAATTTCACAGGGTAATTTATGAAATAAAGGTGACTGTTTTGCTAAAAAATTAGGAAAATGTTAATGGTAGATTACAAGTCCCTCCCACTTTCTCACGGAATAACCCATAACAAGCACAACTATATATGTAAAAACCATGAAAATTATTTTTAACTTGATTGTTGAAATATTGCCCAATTGTTATTGTTAAACAGAAAAAACAACATTTTTAAAGTAACAAAAAAGCTTAAAAGGTGTCTAAACAAAAATATACCATGCTCAAGAGCAGCTGAGTTCCATTCAGGGTAATCATTGACTTTCAATTGAAAATCACTTAAAATGTAATCATGAAAATCAAGTTCAGTATCTTCTGAAAAACAACATTTATATTACATTTTAAGATTAAGAAGAATAAATGACATGTACAATCAGAGCTTACACCTGTGATTGTACATATCATATGAAAATCTTAGCAAATAAGTTAAACAAAAATATCAAAAAGTCTTAAAGTGAAAATTATAAAAAAATCAATTATTAGATTACTATATATAATATAAAATGTAATATAATATAGAATGCTATAAAATGTAAAACTGTCAGTAAAGTTATATATTATATAGCACCAAATGTAATATCATAAACAAAACATACCATAGTTACTAGTTTTTTCAATAGACTGTTTCTGAAGTATCTTTTTTGAAATAGTATACATTAAGTAGCTCTCTAAAGGAGATTTGATCATGTTATCAGAGCCATCATTTCGAACAGGAACATGCTGTTGTTGAAGAAAATAAAACCAACTTATATTTACAAGAGGCTCTCCCACTCTCCTTCCTTAAACTTAAAAAAAATAACTTTACTTTTTCAAAATTTTTTGTTAAGAATGGAAAACAATCCATATTATTTTTGAAATCATCTTCTGAAACGCCACTAACCATTACAAAAAGAGAGCGCTTGATTTTATTTCTTGCTTTAAGCTGACACCAATTGGGAAGCACTGTAAAGTTCGGGTCAGTTGCAGATAATAAGAGAGTACGAATATCACTTATATTTAATGAAGTGTTCATTGCTCGTTTTCCTCCCAAAGAAAAAAGTTCATCAATATCAAATATGATGGATGGAGGATGCTCCTGTGCAAAAACATTGAAAAATATTATTAAAATGAAAAAAAACTTTATTGTATCAGAATAATCCTATACTGTTTTTACATTTTCAAAACAATCAAATAAATAATATTGGTAATATAAAATATTACTTTTTTTTTCTTTTTCCGGCTGACTTCAATAAATTTATTATTGCCTGCAACAAATAAATAACTTTGATTTATTTTCAATTAAAAACAAGAACATGCAACAGATTCAAAAAAAAAAGCACCATTTTGTTCTGATTCCATGTTAATGGTTATATCATTATTTTTCAATACTGAGTTGGTGTCATCTAGGTCCATTTTTGAAATTTCTTTCTACAACAAAAAAAACAACAAGAAATTTAGCAATTTATAATATTGAAATTTATAACAATGACATATCCTTTAGATTCGTAGAACATTTGTTGAACATTCTCATTATGTTTGTTAAAAACATTTACCATTTACTATAAATAACAATATTATGATAAGAACCAATTGTGAAGTTTAAATACTTATACTACACCTTTTTAAAGACAAACACTTTAATATAGTTTGTTTTGTTTTTTCCATTTTTTGAATATCAATTGAGTTAACTTTGGAATCCAGATTAAACCCCAGAAATCTATGTCTAAAAGTCAATTTTTATACAGAATCCTGAGTCTAAAAATTCCAAATTTATTTTGGGGCATTTAAACTTCATAGGAAAAAACAAGACTCACAGACTTTTAAACTTCAGCAATGTCATCAAATTTGTGTTTGAGATTTAATTAATTCAAAATCAACAATTTTAATAGATTCTTTTGTTTTGCGGTTGCTTTGTTTTTAATATTGTTATTTTACAGACTATTGTGCTACAATATAATCTTAAAATTTGCAAACTTTTAACTAAAAACTCCATAAGTTCAAAGTGCATCAAAACATTTTTAGAGTTCCAAGATTCCAGTAAAAATACTTTTTGATTTGTTAAACTAGAGAATACTGTATACTTATGGTTTTTCTAAATTATATTACAGTGCATTTACAATGGATTCACTAAAAAATCAAAGTACATATTGTTACTTTTTATAGCAATATTACTTATTTTATATTACCTGAGTAATTTAAAAAAATTTACTTTTTTTTTTTTGCTCTTTTTACTTGCCATTTTATCACCACCTACATTAAATAAATATTTATTATTTAATTTTAACGAAATGAAATAGAAAAAATTAAAAGATTTTTTCTACTTTTAAAACACTAAAAGATTTCCTCTTATTATTTCAATTTTTACAATTTAAATTACCATCTTGTTGTAATTCATTAACTTCATTAACTAATTCTTTGTGGGTTGAATTGTCATCATCCATCTCAAAGTCTTTCTAAAACATGTAAAAATAAACACACAAATAAATAAACAACACTGTCTGTTGCTATATTTTTTTATTTATGCTTTTACCAGATAAAATATGTATCAGAAAATACCATATAAAATGTGTGTATCAGAAATTTTTTTAAAGTCAAAAAAAAAAAGAAACATGAAAGAAACAAAAAAACATTTTTTTATTCATGACATATTCTAAAAACAAATCTTAAAATGTTATGCAATTAAAAAGAAAAATCTACTTAAACATTCTGATCATAACTAGATTGTAAGTTGAGACAAGGTAAACAGAGAGAAGATAAACAGAGAGAAGGTAAACTTTTATATGTTTCAAGACTGATACATATGGCAGTTTTATCAGCAAATGCTTTACGTGTAACATAACCAGAAAAAAACAAAAATGAATTTAATGAAGAAAAATGAAGAAAACGATGAGTGCAAAATGTATAAAAGAAATAAAAATGAAACAAGAATAATATGGCTGATAAAATGAAACAAGAATAATATGGCTGATAATATGAAACAAGAATAATATGGCTGATGAAATGAAACAAGAATAATATGGCCGATAAAACAAATTAAGAATAATATGGCTGATAAAATAAAACAAGTATAATATGGCTGATAAAATGAAAAGTATGGTTACAAAATAAACCAACTGTATGAACTTTGTTAAAAATAAAATTATTACAAAGACAAGTAACTAACCTTATTTCCTTTTTTCTTTCTTTTTCTTTTATTTAACTTTTTTACACAACCATTGTCATTTGATATATTCACAGAAAACTCCATTTTTGAAATGTTAAAAAAACTAAATCAAACTTTTCAGAATTCATGACTTCAAAATAAAAATTAATGGCAACTCATTTCAATGACAACTGCTGAAAGTTAATTTAAAACAAGATCAAATAAACTGATGCTGATCTAAAACATTCCAAACATATTTCTTTTTTAAATAGATATTTATATTAAAAATAACTCCACATACATAATAAAGGTGACCATAGCAATGCTCTTAAAATGCTTAATTTTACAGTTACTCAGAGGTTTTGTTTTTGAAGTTTTAATCATTTCCAAAGAACAGAATCAAGGTAGATATTAATTAAAGTAAAAAGACCAACAAATACAACAAACAATACTTAAATTGAATAATAAAAATAACAATGATACAATGTTACCGTTAACTTTGTATTAATTTTAAACAACTGTTATGTACAAGTATGCAAATATTGGGTGTTTAATATGTGTAAATATTAATACATGTATGCATGTATGCAGGGCTCAATTTAACGGTCGGACATCAGACATTGTCTGACTAAAACCTCTGATTGTCCGATTAATTAACTAAGTAATCGGACATTTTGACCAACAGAAGTTAAATTCTACAAAATAAAGTTTGGACAGTAATGGTGTGCAATCAACCGCTATTGCTGACCACGCAAATGAATTTTTTTTGTTTACAACATGACAATGTTTTGATTATTTAAACGTTTCAGAAATGTGCTGAAAAAAGAAATGTTAACTTTATTGCTTATTCTTTAGTTTTTTAAAAACTTAAAAAACTAAAGAATAAGCAAAACAATTTCTTACGAAAAAGAAAATAAATTTGCATTTAAAATAAAATTAAAAAAACTTGAATTTAAAATTAGGGGTGAGCAAAACCGGATATCTGG
The DNA here is from genome assembly GCF_038396675.1 of Hydra vulgaris. NCBI lineage: Eukaryota > Metazoa > Cnidaria > Hydrozoa > Anthoathecata > Hydridae > Hydra > Hydra vulgaris. Next base: position 32,626,672 of record NC_088927.1, read on the forward strand.
TCTGGTTTGCTGAAATCGGATTTGGATTTATCCAAACCACATCAGATATCTGGTTTTGCTAACCCTTAGTTAAAACTTCCAAACTGGAAGTTTTAACTAGGGGTGATTTCAATTAGTCTATTCCGGATATCTGGCTTTGCTCACCCATAGTTGGAAGTTCTAACTACAGATTTCAACAAACCAGACCGGATATTGTTTTAAACTACTTTTATTCATATATTAAGTAACACAAACTTTTACAAAAAACAAAATAAAAAAGATCAAAGTTTTCCTTCGCAGAGATTTTATTTAAATAAAAAATCAAAACAGCCCATGAGGTTTAATAAAAATTGCCGCATAAAAGAGAAAATATCTTCCACTTCAAAACAGCTGTTGTCAAATTGTAAAGAAAATAAAAAAATAAAAATAGCGTTGCCAGTTACAGCGTGAAAATTTAAGTCTATCTAAAAAACATACAATACTAAATTGAAACTACTTTATTAAAAAACAAAAATCTGCGATGAAATATTCTAAATAATAAGGAAAGAAACTACAACTTCACTAGACTAATGTTAAATAAACTGTATAACATGACAAAGATTTCAATTGCATAACTTGGTTCCGTTAAACCGTTAAAATTATACTTTAGTTTGATCGGACACTGTCCGACCCAAACAAGTTTCAATCGAACATTTTATCTGGGACTTTATAAAAAAACTAGATTGAGTCCTGTATATGTATGTATGTATGTATGTATGTATGTATGTATGTATGTATGTATTATATACACAATTTTTAAAATTCATGCATGTATGTATGTATTATATAAACATTTTTTCAAAATTCTAACCTTAATCAAAAAACATTTTAATTTAAAATAATCAAGACATTTCATTATAAAATATTTTTTTTTTTAAATTTCACTTTTCAAACAATTCTACAATTTATATAAATTTTTAAAATTATATTAATAATAAAGTTATAAATAAATCTTAAAAATTATATTAATAATAATGCATAAACTTTGTAAAAACTTCTGTACTTTTTAATTTTTATAAAAAAAGGTAATAAAAAAAAAAACAAAAAAATTAAAAAAGGTATTAAAAAAACAACACTTTTTATAATTTGAATAAAAAAAAATCAAACTAAATCATATAAACATAATTTCCTCAAATTTTAGAAATTTCTTTCTTTCACTTCAACAACCTAAAATTAAGTAGAAAATTATATATATATATATATATATATATATATATATATATATATATATATATATATATATATATATACATATATATATATATACACATATATACATATATAGATATAAACATATATATATATATATATATATATATATATATATATATATATATATATATATATATATATATATATATATATATATATATATATATATAGATAGATATATAAATATATATATATATATATATATATATATATATATATATATATATATATATATATATATGTATGTATATATATATATATATATATATATATATATATATATATATATATATAGATATACATATAACTCCCCTGGTAGTGGTGGAAACAGCGTGGAGAGTTCTGGGTCATTGTGGATAAGGTGACAGTTGTGTAGTATAACATTATTGATCCATAATGCTAGTTCATTGTAAGGTGTGACTATGGGAAAGATGTGGTTGTCATCGGGTTCTTTGTTTTTGTGAATAAGGTCTTTCTGTGTGTGTAGTAGGGCTTTAGTGATGTTTCTGTTGATGATGTCAAGATGGTACCCCTTAAAAACCAATTGGTAGGCTAATGTGCAGAGTTCCCTAAATAAGTGGTGAGTCAGATATAAGCCTATTGTATCTGATTGCTTGGCTATGGATGAGACCTGATGTGATGTGGGTGGTATGAACTGAAATGTGGGAGGCTCATTGCATCGGTAGGTTTTTGGTGTAGTGTGCTCTGTATTTTTCCTAGATGGTTTTTGTAGAGAGTTAGGTCCATAAAGTCAATTAAAGTATCTGAGTGGTTAAACATGAATTTAATGGTGGGGTGCAGGTTGTTCATAAATGTTGTAATGTGATGGAAATCTTCTATAGAGCATGTGAATATGAAGAAAATGTCATCAATGAATCTTTTGTAGAAGGTGATGCTGTGTTTGAATTGCCCAGTAATGGCTTTGTCCAGTGTGCCCATGAATATGTTAGCGTATGGTGGTGCCATGTGTGTACCTATCGAGGTCCCTGTCATTTGTAAATAGTTGCGGTCACTAAATTAGAATGTCGTGTTTGTAAGAATGGTGTCAATCATAATCTGTATAGATGCTGCAGGTGGTGAATTGGGTAGTCTTAGGTCATGTAGTGTGTTATTAAAAAGTCGTTTGATAGCTTTTACACAATCTCTGTGGGGTATGTTAGTGTAAAGGAAGGTAACGTCGGCAGTGACAAAAATGTATTTGTGAGGTGATAGTGGTTGATTTCAGAGCATGTGGAGGAATTGTGAGGAGTCTCTGAAATATGAAGGAAGAGTTTTGGCTAGTTGTTTTATGAACTTAGTAACAAAGTATGAGAGGTAGTTTATGGGACCATTGCAAGCAGATACAATAGGTTGGAGAGGAATTCCAGGTTTGTGTATTTTGGGGAGTCCATAGAACAGAGGGCAAGAAGGATTGTTTGGGCATATATAGTTTGCTGTCATCTCATCAATCACGCCTTTGAATAAAATGTAGTCAATTGCCATTATAGTGAAAATGCCATTTTCAGTGCCATTTCTATGGGGGGGGGGGGGGTTGTATTGTAGGAGTTTATATGTAGTATCATCTGCTAGTATGGTGTTAATTTTTTCTTCATAATTCCTCTTGTTAAAATGTAGATGTTACCACCTTTGCTTGCTTAATAGTATATAATTGAACTAGTTTAATAGCCCTCTCACTGCAATCATTATAATCATCTCACTGCTCCTCTCATATACTATTTCAAAATTAATTACATGTTGTGTAAATTTTAGGTAATAGTCATTTAGGTCCATTGTCTCAGCTGGAGTCTTTTTTTCTGGATTTGTATGGTTTAACAAAAAAAAAATTAACCAACACTTGTCAATAAGTGGAGTCAGACTTGGTGGAATATGATTAAACATAAAGAAGTCCAGTAAACTAAACTTGTTTTCTTTCAACAGTATAATTTGTAAGCATTAGAGTTTAGTACAGCTTCTTTGCAATGCTAATCTGTTTTTGTCCATTTTTGTCAGCCAGCCAGGTCTAAGTACCATGTGTGTCTTTTTAGGGATTTAATAACAGGCATTATTAATCAGGTTTAATTTTTGAATTTCTTCTGCTTAAGAGCCGTGATATTCTAAAAATTTTAAGATTATGATATAACCTAAAAAATATTTTATTCAAATGAAAAAGTAATAAAGAGTTAAACTAAAATTTCAAAATTTTAAAAACTTAAAAATAGCGCCAGATAGGAAACAGTTATAGGAATTCCAGCCTTTATAAACATATATAGCCATATAATATATAAAGTATTATAAGTTTAAAACACAGCTGTAAAAAAAGTCTTATCTCATATTTCAATTTTCTTAAAATCAGTCAGGCTGGAAATACAGCCAGCTATCAAAAACATCTTTAGTTTTTATTTTTAACACAAAAGATTTTGAATAATTAGTTCCATTTTTTTCAGGTTTCTTAAACAAAGAATTATTCGGACCACTAGCTTTACTGCTCTGATAAATGCTCCAACAGTGAACAATATACAATATTGAGATTTATCTAGATATGTGGTTAGCTTAACACATGAACCTTTTTTGTTACCGCCATTTACATGTCAAAAATGCACCTTTACAATATATCAGAAATAAAATCGTATCTTTCTGTGTTTCTCCAGTACAAGAATTAAGATGAAGAGTCCCAAGAAACTCACTTTTTGCCCACCAACCCTGATGGAAGCAGTAAGTCTGTCAAGTTTATAGCTTTTATTTCATATTTGCTACATATGATTTTGTCAAAATAATTTTCACTACTTATAAAAGGGCTATAAAACTAGTTCAGGTAAACATTTTTTATGTTTGTAATACTGTTTTTGTTAAAAATCTCAACTTTTTATTTATTATTTAAAATGTAGTTATTTCATGAGCATACATGGTTTTCAAATTTTCAACATATTAGCCATTTTATCAAACAGAATACAAATATAATACAAAAATGCTTTAAAAAAGCTTTTTTTTTTTGATTTTCTTTGGTCTTCATTACTTAAATATTGTAATAAATTATGCTGATCATTATATTTATAATTCTTTCTACTAGGCCAAAAAATAATAAAAATTGGAAAATTTTTTTTGCATGGAAACACTTCCCTCAGCTCATCCGCAAATAGGACAGAAGAGGAACAAAAAATGACATTATGGAAAACAATGCAGTGATGTGATGAATAACATCATCCAGCACAATATTTTGCGCTCATAATACTAAAACACGTTATCAATGAGTGCGATTATGCCCGCTCAGCATCAAGTCTTCCAGAGCAATATTCAGAGTTTAAAATTGGTTTCCATGGGGCCATCCATAAATTATGTAAGCAGGTATGGGGAGGGGGTCATTCAAAAGCGTACCAATGCGTGCTAGTAAGTGACCGTGCCCCCAGCCCTGGCTAAAAATAAGATTTTTTTCAGGCCCTGGCTAAACTATAAGATTTAGCAGGGTTTGATAGCTGAAGCTAAAAAAAAATTATAATACTTTATATATTATAATTTTATACTTACATTTACTATTTATTAGATACTGGCATATATTTATATATTTTCAAGCTCTAATTTACTTCCAACGAGATAGCAAGCAACCACTATTAAGTTATGAGTTACTTTAAAATAGAGAATAAGTAAAAATACTAGGAAATGGTTAAATGAAGACTTGAAAGGTTGTAGGTTGTATATAAAACAAAAACATGAAGATGGCTAATAGTTACAAGGTTTTTTTGATGTGCAAGAAAAAGAACTGGATTAATAAAAGTTTTTATAGCATGAAGGGACAGATACAGTACAAGGATGCAACTTATTGAATAAGAAACAAGCAAGAATGAGTTTTGGTTTATTGTAATAGAGCATTGCCATGATATTATTTGTATAAAAAAAAGAAAGAAATGCAACCTTAAAACAAAAGGAGAATGGCTCAGGCTTGGCAGATTAAGCATGTCTAACTTATTATCATTTTGTTTTTTTTAAGTTAATTCACCTCCCCAAGGGTGAAAATGCCACTACAGATGAGGAGGCTATTTAATTGTGGTTATAACACTCTCTCACCTATATAACTCCGAAAGACGAACCTTTACAACCAAGGTCGCTGCGCAGAGACACAATTTGAGCGCGGTACTACCAGGGACGTGGTGGGGATCGAACTCGGTAACTTTTGCTTCACTAAGACCCCATTACATTTACAATGTGCTTTAAGACTGAGAGTAAGAGGGTTATTATTCATCAATATAGAAATACCAACATTATTGCAATATTTTTTTGCAGTAAATAAAAGAATTTGGTTGTCTAGCGAAAGTTGTCTATTTTAAGTCCAGAACTTAAATCACTTTAGATGTTAAATTCTCATGAATATTGATATTGTAGATAAGAAACAATAGAGGAGCAAAGATTTAAGGATACCACAAGATACCTTGTGGTACCCATAAAGTTACTTGAAATAAGAAAGAGAGTGTAGGCCTTCAAGAATAACTTCATTACTGCAGTTAGTAAGAAATAATTTAATAATCTCAAAACCTTTTTATAAAGAAACTAATAACAGAGAAAAGACTAGTTGTAGGATAGTTAGAGAGGTAAAAGTGTTTTCTAGAGTTTTGAAAAATTGGAACCACTTATTTAGCACTTTTTCAAAATTAAATATTATTAAATATTATATAATTAATAGGATTAAATGTTAGACTTACTTTAGTTAATGACATTGTTGAAGACAAACCAAAAATCTCTAGAACCTAACAACTGATATGAGATACAAGATTTAGTAAACTGAGAATAACAGAGGCTAACATCAGATGAGACCTTTTTACTTTGGCTCCTTGGAATAATAAAAGGACATTTGTTCTTAAGAGAGAAGTTCTTGTAAAAAAGATGAAATAAATGATTAATAAAGCAACTGCTCACGATGGTGAAAAAAATATGGAGTAGAATAAGGTTTGACTTGAAGAGTAGGAATAAAAGCTTCCAAACTTTTAGTCCAGAAGGAATCTCAGAAAAGCTTCTGAGATGCGCTTTATGCATACATATTATGCATATGAACATTTATGTTTGCCATTTATTTAAATACTGGCATACAATATCCTATCATATTTATATAAACTTTAGTATTTACATGGTGTAGTATTTACCGAAAGAGAAGAAGATGATGATGATGATGGTAATGACGATAATGATGATCATGTTGATCATAATGATGTTTATCTATGCATCATAGATCATCCGGATCATATTTTAAAAATCTGGAAAATTGTTTTGGTAAAATATCTGGAAAAAATCCAGAATATATTTTCCCGTATTTTCCTTTTAATTTTGCTTTTAGCTAAGTTGCTTCCAATTTTTTTCAAAACTTTTTTAAATTTTTGTATGAGTGATAAATGAAAAAGCATGAAAAAACATATATATTACAAAAATGTACACCTAAACTTGTATGTATGGAAAACGTTTTGGATATCCGGAAAAACTAAAAGTTGAGAAAAATATCCGGAATTCCGGAAATAGATGGGAAAAGATAATCCCTAATGCATATATATACAAAATATAACATGAATTTTGAATAAAAAAATTATACTTTAGGATGTATAAATGTTTATGCAGCTCCGGTCACAAACTCGGCCCCAGCTATACTTTATCAAACCCAGCCCGGGCAAAATATCAACCCCGGTCGTTTACTAGTGCATAAAAAGGAAAGAGTGGATGATTTTTTGTTTGAATTTTTTTCATGTGAAGTCCGGGAAATCAAACGAAAAAGCTTTGGGTTTTTAAGCTAATTCATTTGCTTATCTACTGAGAAAAATGTTACTGCGGCTTTGATATTAAATAAAAACAATGAAATACCGCCATTTACTAGAAGTTGACAAAATAACTTTGTTTCCTATTGGAGTTGAATTAAAATACTTGATTGTGGAGATTCTAAACAACTTTAACTCTCATTAAAAAAGTTTTGAGTTCTATAAAAATGGACTAAGTTCGAGTTATCAGAGGTAACTTAACCAGATAATTTTAAAATTTTAGAATTTTAATAAACATAATCTCATAACAAGGCCTGTATATATATATATATATATATATATATACAAAATATCATATAGATTATATGATATTTTTTATTTGCAAATAAAATACAAAACTTGTATGTATAAGAGTGCTCAATAATAAATATATAAATATATATGATTTACTTATATTATTTAATAAAGCATTATGTATATTAATAAATTTATAAACAAAAATACAACTTTTCATGGTACTAATAGTTTCATGCCTAAAGGCAATGATCAGACATGTAATACAAATTATGAAACAAAAAAGCCTTTAAAGTATAAAGTTACAGTGGAGTGTGCTCTGTCGTCAGAACAAAACAACAAACAACAAAAAGATAAGAAAAAAAGAAAAATCTAAAAACGGCTGCCAAATTATACACTAATAATTTTGAAAGATGAAATTTGCTTTTATGTCTACATTTAATACTAACTCATTCCTATTATTTAATAAGTTATCATTGGTGTATGATACGACATACTTTTCATATAGACATAGGTTGCATCGCTTTATTGTGGGATTATAAGATTTACAATGTTTTACAATTTTCTATTTAACTATCAGGTTTACTTTTTTTTAAGTTCCATACTTTGTTTGACAATTCAGTATCGTTTTTATACTTTTTAATATTAAAAGATTTTGTATCGTTAGCGTATCTAAGTTTGTATGTGGTTTCATTAACTCCAGAATTCACTTTTTAATTCCCGCCTGGAGTGCCTGGGTATAGAGTGGCTTGATACACTATGTTATTTACAAGACACTGTTAAATTAAAGGGTGCTTACATTACATGCTTATAATCAAGTGGAATATAATTTAAAGATGCCAATTTTACAATCTATCCATGAAAAAGTGTAACCTTTGTCTTTATGAAAAATATTTAATTATGACAGTTAATGTAGCAGCACTTCTTTGAGGCAGCAGGCTATAAGATAGTCAATGTATATACTGAAGTCCCCGGCAAAAGGCTATTTCAGTATAATGACACAATACTTATCTTAACACGCATTTATAGTTGTATATATCAATATATTGAATATATAATTCAATTTATATCAAATTTTAACATCTTTCATTTTTAACAGCAACAATAATCACTTTAAAAAAATTTTTTTTCCTAGAAATTTTAAATATACATTATACTTAAATTAAATAAAATAAAATTATTATTAAAAATTAAACAAACTTACCTTAATTACCCACATGTTCTCTATTATTTGGTTCTGAGAAATCAGCACAAGGATCAATTGGAAGAATTAAACTAGGGTTTCTTGTTTTGTTTAACTAACAAAAGTCAACACAAAGAAATTTATATATTATTTACAAATCTCAAAGTGAAAAAAAAATTAAAAAAAAAATAAAAAAATGCAATCAATCAATTTTTGATCATTAAAAAGATAAACAATTAAGCTTTGAAGTAAAATTTATTATATGTTAAGCACACATATTGTAGTAAAATAGAATTTCAACATAACATGCCCATAATCTTGATGCATCACAGAAAAACACATCATAATCAATAACAACCTTAATTATTGTTTTAAAATGAGTTTATATAAGCTTTACAAAAAAATTGCCAATGGAGAAGGAATTTTTAAATTATTAATTTTTTCGTTTGAAAATCGATATATAATTATAAAATAATAAAATTTAAAAATTAATGAATAATAAAAAGTATGAAATCAATGACTTTTATAAGCATACAAAAAATAACTTGATGAAAATATCAGAAAAACCATGAAATCTATGAGGTAATAAAAAAAGTTACAAATTTATAAAATTGATTTATTCAACTTTATCAACTTAAATATCACTGAATTCTTACAGAAGATGGGTCATTGCAACATGAATTTAATTTTATGTTGTTGCCTAAAATTCTAAAGCATTTTTAAAATTTGTTAGGAAAATTTAAAAAGTCTAATTTGCCTATTAAGTAATAATCAACCTGTTTAGTAGATGGATAAGTGTTTAGCAGTTCGATAAAAGTTTAGTAGATGGATACAGTAGCGAGCTGGCTCCAAAAAGCTTCTGAAGAAATTTACTAAAAAAGCCCATATACAGAAGAAGCTATTTATAACTTTTAAGGTAGGGGAAAAATCAAGCACATTTTTTAAGGTATAACCTCAAAAAATGTGCTTGATTTTATTAGTTTGTGAAAACCTTTTCCAAGATTTTTATTCTGATTTATAATTTATCTTCAAATATTCCAAGATTTTATCAGATAGGGTTAAATGGATCAGCAACAAAGCTGGTTTTAACTATTGAAACATACAAAATAAATGTTTAAATATTTAGCATCATGCTAAGCAAACTAATTTGTTACCATGTTGTTAAAAATAAAAAGTTTTCTTTTTCATTTTCTCAAATTCTTGCTTATTATTTACATTAGTTTATTGATCATTTTAAATTTTGTAATTTCCAAAAAAAATTTGGTATCAAATAAAAATCATCTAATCTGTTGCGTAGCTGATTATTATAGTTAAATGTCGCAAATTTGTATTTTTCTTGATTCAAAATAATTAAATCCTAATTAAAGTGGAAATTATTTGAAACTTCAAAACAAATTTAAAATCTTTTCAGAAATTTGTTGTTCAGATTTCAAATGTTACAAAAAAGGGAAAAATGAATTTGTTTTATTTTTATTTATAGAAAAAGAATCATGCCTATTTAATTTAATAAATTTAATTAAAATTTTATCATTAAGACTATTTTTTGTAAAAATTTAAAATTCAATACCATTATAATTAGTTGACATAAGGTTTCTAATGTTAGATAAGGGTTGCATTTTATTATGCAAAATACTAACAGGCTAGTGCTTAAAGTTTAAAATTCAAACAGTTTAAATTAAACAATAAGTTAAAGAATTTTTTGGAAATTTTAAAATAAGTGAATAAAAAACCATTTATTAATCACCTTCAGAATAAACTAAAATAGGATAAATTTTATGATCTTTCTAGGATATGCTTTCTAGGATAAATGGCAAAAAGCTCATACAAGATTTCTGCACAGAACTGGAGCCAGCACTCCTATTGATGAAATCTCTAAACAACATTGATGTTATTAATTGATAATTTTCTTTTTCTCGGTCGGAATGATTTTGCTTTTCGAGGTCATCATGATGACCTCGAAAACATATAGTTAACTGTTTCTTAAAAAACATAATAGTTGACTGTTTCTTAAAAAAGTAAACAAATTTTCAGTATTGTTAAAACCTCAATTGTTATGTTAGACTGGCTTTTTCTGTTGTTGTAAAAGCTTTGAATTGAAGCTTTGAAAGCTGTTTATTATAAACATTTAGTAACTAAATTCTAAAAAACATTTAAGAGCTAAATGAACTGATTAAATCCATTAACGGTTCCAGATTTTTAGTGGCACATTAACTAGACAGCGAAGGTCAAAAGCACCTACGGTTTCAACTGCAACAGTTCTATTAAAAACAATTATTTCTTAAACAGAGATTGTTGATTTAAAATGGATAAAAAAAACTTATATAAGCTAAATCAATGTCTTTTTAATGAAAAAATAAAAAAAATCTTATGTAAACAACTGCTTCTTTCAAGGTTACTATCTTAATTTATGTGTATTTACTTGTTTTCATGCGATTCTGCGCATAAAGAACATGACGTTCTATTAAATATGCTCATGCATGAAATTATCAGAACTGTGAAGACGTCTATTGAGCCTTGATGAGATGAAAGATGAGAAAGCAATGAGTTGTGTTTGTCAGGCTCATATTTCAGAGTTTAAGGGTTGGAAGGATTGTAGCAACAATTAAAAAAAAAAAGAGTAACCTCCTTGACTGAGGTTGCCTCTCTATTATTTGGTACAGTAATAAAAAAAAAAAAACTAAACCTTTGCATTTCTACCTAAATTTTTTAAGATACTTATCTTTTAAATTTTTATGCTTCAAATGAGGTAATGAAGGTAACAACAGAAATATAATTATCAGAATTTTTTATTTCTATTACTGCTGATAAATTAAGAACATAAACAAAAAAACAATGATCACAAACCAAAAAAAAAATCACATTAAAATCACTATTGTTATCAGAATATAAAATCACTAATGCTATCAGAATTATTATCATATCAGACTCAATTTGAGTGTTTGCCATCATTCTCTTTTAGATTTTGGTTATCATTACAATTATTGCAACTATTATGTTTGCAAAGGTCTATGCAACTTTGACTAACTTTACTTCAAGAATATCTTTCTGTAGAACAATCACAATGACAACTTCAATTCTACTTTTGTTGAACAATCGCTATGACAAATTCAATTCTACTTTTGTATCACTATGACAATAAAAATAAAAAAATCAATCTATTGTAAAAAAATCAATCTATTGTAACAAGTCATTCCATCAAATAGAATCTTGATTATTAAATCAACCATGGCCAAAAAATTTGATAAGCACTGCTATATGAGATCAATTTCTGATAAAAGCTTTTTAGCTTTTATCAGAAATTGTTATTAAAATCATAACTTTTAGGTTGCACTAATGAATCATTATTTATTCGTAAGCACCCTCACACGCTAAATTAACTGATTCTTTTTTTTCATAGACATAATCACAGATATTTTTCATTAATTTACTGAATTGATTGATTTAAATTTTCTAAACATTCCAAAAGAAGAGTTACAGTTACACCATCTGCCTAGTTTGTTGATAAATACATTATTAAAATAAATCAGGTAACTCATTTATTTTAGAACTATTTCCTACTTTTAAACCTGTATATTAAAAAAATGCACTATAAAGTTATAACACTACTAAACTTTTTCATGTAATCTTTTCATGTTACTTTCAAAATATACTACGATCTATATGAATAGCAGGTCTGTTGTTACTTTGTTTTAAAACATGGGATGATTAGTTTTTTTTTAGAAAGAAGCATTAAAAGACTGATTACTGAAGCATTAAAAAGTTTTTTTCAATTGTCTCTCAACCTCAGCTTTTTTTTTTCAATCTTTTAGTAAATTTATTAGTGCACTAATATATTTACTAGTATATTAGCGTACTTTGCCTTGAATAATCTCATTGATGACAATAAAGTGTAATAAGGAGCTGTGAGAGTTTTGTACAATCAAGTTGTGATTGCTCATTGCACATTTACACAAAACATTTAAAATTGAGCTTGAGTCTAATAACACGAGACACTACTGTATATAAATAAACTTCTTGTATTGATAAGCATATAAAATAAAATAATACATATGTATACATGCATTAGTACTACAGGCCTTGTTACGAGATTTTGCTGCGTAGCGAAAACGCGTAACGCATTTCTAAGTAACTCAACTCAGCAAATATATATTGCATCGTTAGAAGTTATATTGCGTCACTAGCGTCTTTTTAAGTACGCATTGTAATTAAAGTTATTTTATTAACGCGTTAAAGATCATACAAACAGTTTTTTTTTTCTCACTATAACAAAAGTTACAAATAAAATCTAAGTTCTTATTTAAAAAATCATTTTTATTATTTTTTTCAAATATGAACTAAATTTTATTTTGAAAAAAATATTTTTTTCATGAAACATGTTTGTTTATTTTCTTATGATTTTACAGTTGGTTTTTGGTTATTTTATTAACTGTTAATAAATTTTTTCTTATTTAATTTGTGATCTCTTTTTAATAATGTTTTTAAACAATAAAGAGTTTTTTTAAATATTTATCAGTTACTGATAACATATTCGTGATCGTAATTTATTTTCTTAACGAACGCCATTAAAACTTTAAGTTATTGAATTAACAATAAACAAAATATCTTATATATAAAATATTTACATCAAAATAATTCGTGCATCTTTTAAACTATTATGACTAAAAATAATTTTTATATTTAAAAGGAACTTATGTATTTAAGTCCTTAAGATAAAACTTAAAACACTTTTTTTTTTTTTAACTAATTTTTAACAACAACAAAAAAAAATATGAAACAAACTGTTTCTTTAACAAAAAATCTATTAGTTTACAATTGCGGTTAAATGCTTTTACTTACGACTTTATTTCTTCTGAATAAACGTCACGTTAACGACAATCAAAAGATAATTTAAATGTTCTAAAAGATATAAGTTTTTGCGTAGCGCAAAACTGCTGAATGCGTAGGCAAATCGCCTTTTCGCAGGCAAAATGCGAGCTGCGTAATGCTTCTTAACAAGGCCTGTACTAATACATAGTACTTACTATGCATTTTATTATTACACCAGCAGACATAGGTATGTATTTCATAGGTTGACTGACATGAAAAATAGATTTCATTTATTTTGTAAAAAAAAAAAAAAAAAAGGTCACCCAACATGACCCTTTGATTACATGCTTGGTCCTATATACTGATAAAAAATGTTTTCTCTAAAAGTATATCAACCTAATATAATTTAATAAATTAAATTTTTGAATGGATTTAACATCCTAACTAGCATTGATTTAAAATAAATTTTAATGAGTTTTTAAAAAAATATAAGGCTAATTACTTTTATAACCATTATAGCTTTGTTAGTTTTCTTTGTCTTTTTTAAATATATTTTATGTATTTATTGAAATCTCTTTGGAAATTACAATAAATATAAAAATAAATAAAATATATTGATTAAATTATTTTAGTGCTATTTCAGGTATTAAAATAAAACACATACTAGGGCAACAATAATATTATAAAAACAAATGCTATTAAATTCAAAAAAAAAATATGTGCTACTAATAAATTGTATCTTACTAATATAATTTTTGCAATACAATTTGTATAATTGTATAACTATAATAAATTATATTTAATTAAAATAGCTCTTTATAATAATTTTTTAACTGAGAATAAAGCAAAAAATTTATTTATTTTGACGAAAATAATTAAAAAATAAAACATCAACTCACCCAATATAATGATTTAATATGACTAAAGTTGATCATATTTTTAACATTTCCGGTTTGGTAAATATCTCTCGTGTATCCCCACAAGTTTTTGTAACAACTAATCAGTTTTTTTGAGCACTTAAAAAAAAGAAAAAATATGTCAAACCTAACAAAAAGGCAATTACAAGTTGCACAATTTTACTATTATATTAATTTCATTGTTGTTGTGCTTGCAAACTGTTTAAAACTTTTTAATACATGTATCATATCACCCAACATGGGTTATGATTGAATATCACAGAATATGTTGAATTCTATAAATATAAGATTTTTTTTATAGATAAATAATGACAGAGTTTAACTTTGAAGCTGACATTATAAATGTGTGTGCTATGATTTGTGATTTGGTCACTTATTTTATTAACTCAGTATTAAATGCTTATGATGAAATTTTTATTTGCTTCTTTATTGGGAGTTATGATTTAAGTTTTTATTATATGGTTTATTATGTCATATAGTCATTATGAAAATCTGAATAAGATGACTGGCTTTTTGAGATTACTAAATCGTCTCAAAAAATGAATTTTTTCTTTATTGCAAACAAAATAAATTAAATAGTTAAATAATAAACAGAGCAAAAATATTCATCATTAGTATTCGCTGATTATAAACTAGCTGTCCGGACCCATAAAATAGGGATCTTCAACACTGATCATTTCTATACTTATTTGCTTCAATAGTTTTTAGTAAATGGTAGAAAAATAATTTATTTAAAAAATACTTCTAGAACAAAAAAATAAGAGGTCTATAAAGCCCCAAGTATCCATACTTTTTCCACATACCATTTTTAGAACCTTCATCCTGTTTATTTATTTCGAAAAAAAAAGTCAATATTAAGATCTTCTTTCTTTAACAGAGAAAATTATCTCTTTACTGCGTTATGTTACTCTTAATTGCATGACATTTCTTCTGGTATTTTTCAAAAGTTAAGGCTATAATAAAATTTCAACTCTTTCATTAAGACTATATTTATTAAAAAGCATACGACGGCCCTGAAAACAGATCACGAGGAGCTAATTATGCCAAATAAGTTAGTTCTATCGGTTTTGGCAGATTATTAAATTATGACATAAATTGAAGCAAGCAGAAATATAAAGGAGGAGGAGTAGGAGGAGGAGGAGGAGGAGAAGGTGGATGGAGGTGGGAAAAGGTTATAAATATATTGTTATAAATTTTTATAGAAGAATTTTTTTTAATTCCTTAACTTAGGCATTAATATTAACATAATCTTCAGCTTGGATGCAAAAATAATTTTTTTGTGTTTTCTAATCTCGTAGATTATTTAAAAATAAAAGAAAGAACAAAAATTCAAAACAAAACAGTTTTTAATTTTTGTTTTTAATTTTTTAAAATTTAAGTAAAAAGACTAATTGTTAGAAAAAAATTAAATGTTAAAAAAGTTTTTAAAGTTTTCTTATATTATACATACACAATCCTTAAATATATGATCAGCAAACTCAACTTATCCACTGTCACTAGAACTTTTTTAGTACATTTACATTTGCAGATGATTTTTCACATTTGAATATTACATATCGCTTTTTACATTTGCATATTACATATCTATTAATAATAAAACTATTTAATTGTAATTTATTTAAATGTAACATTTATACATGCATGTTTTTTTTTAGAAAATATTGTGGTTTTCAAATATTTCTTTTATAAATTTCTATGCTATATAGTTGCGATTATTTAGAGTACCCACTTGAAAAGTGTAGAGCTATGATATCAGTATAAAAAGATTATAAATCTATTTACTTTTTAATTTTTCACACTTAAGTAGTTCAGTGGTTTAGCGTTTCTAAAAATGCAGAACAAAATAGTTTAACAAGGAAAGGCTTATATATGTTGGAACATTTTTAAAAGTTATTTAATATTATACATATTATATTATACATGATCATTCTATATGCGACCTGCAAACTAACTTAACCTTTCGCATTTACAGAGATTTTTACATTAAATCTAAATGACGTATTGTTACCAATTTTAATAAGTAACATATTAACATACTTACACAAATTTCTTATACTACCGTATAAAAAAAGGCTGAGACTTTTCCTTGCCATTAACTCAAGTTTTATGGCTGCCATGAGTTCTGTGCAAACAAGCACCATTGAATGATACAGAGTCCCAAAATAGACTTCTATCACTTTAAAATTTCATCCTCCTCAGGAGAGTTAGTAAAACTAAAGATTTATATGGAGTATTAGACTTGCCGTTACTTATTTTGAAATAAGTTACTTGCTGTTACTTATTTTGAAATAAATTACTTGCTGTTACTTATTTTGAAATAAATTACTTGCTGTTGCTTATTTTTAAATAAGTTACTTGCCATTACTTATTTTTAAATAAGTTACATGCTGTTACTTATTTTTAAATAAGTTACTTGCCGTTACTTATTTTTAAATAATTTACTCGTCATTACTTATTTTTCACTCTCTCTATCTCTAGAACCGAACTTGTTGGATAAAGTAAACTTGTATGACACCTTTTTGCATTAGTTTTTTGCAATAATAAAAAATTTTTGTTCTTAGGAGAGTCGCTTTGGTGAAATTTCGAAAAAATGATTCCTAATAAGCTTTGCAAGGAAATAACATTAAGGTTGAAGAAAGATTGACTTGAAGACAACAACAAGAATCCAAGGTTTTTATGCCTGTTTAAATTCTAGAAGTTAAACAAAG
The DNA here is from genome assembly GCF_038396675.1 of Hydra vulgaris. Lineage (NCBI taxonomy): Eukaryota > Metazoa > Cnidaria > Hydrozoa > Anthoathecata > Hydridae > Hydra > Hydra vulgaris. Next base: position 32,643,518 of record NC_088927.1, read on the forward strand.
GGCACAATTCATTGCAGAGATTTTTAAGAGAACTGCTTACGTCCATCTGTCTGTCTGTCCTTACGCTTAAACATTGGTTTAATCCATAAAGAGTTTAATCCATAAAGCATATTTCTCAATTATTGAACATGATGATGATAACTCTTCAACAAGCAGTTTGAAAACAGCTAAAAAAGTTTTTTAAATAATTTTTTGGAGGACTGCAGGGCTAACATATAACATATCTTTATACATGATGGACACATGCTAATTAGTTTCAAACCACAAAAAAAGATATTTGTTTTTACACCAGCTGTGCAAATATTACAAACAAAACTTCATTCATATAGAGTAGAATGGGGTAATCTAAGCCTATTTTTAGCTATACTGAGCTATTTTTGATACTGAACAAAAAAATATAAGTAATATAATACAAATGATGTCTAATCATGATTAGATATCATTTGAATTATATTACATTAATATATAACTGTCAAAGTTATATATAGTGTTATATATAGATAGTCAAAGTTATATATAGATGTCAAAGGAGCACTAATTTGAGTTGTGTTCAATAGACCCACGTTACTCAATTTTTTGGGGGTAATGTAGGTCTTATTCATTTTTCAAAAATGTCATGCTTTTATAATAAAAATTTAATGCGTAATGCTTCAAAACATGAAATGTTAACAAACATAGCATAAATGTTACATTGCATAATCAGTTTCTAGTTTCAATGGAAAATATAAAATTATTACATCTTTAATGATCATCTAAATGGGTTGATAGCAACATGAATCCAGAAAAATAATCCAGAAACATAGACAGACATTTTATTGATACCAATTTTTATTTTAAAAGTGTTTATTACTGTATAAGTTTGAGATTCTTAACAGCACAATACTTATCGACATCTATCTAGTTATTTTTTTGTCTGATAAGACATTTTTTATGTTAAAGCCAGTTTTAAACCTTTTTTCAAAGATAAAAATGATAAAATTTGATAAAAATCTGATTAAATGTATGCACCATTTTGAATCAAAAATACTCTAAGAACTTGCCTAATAAGCTGATAATTAAAATTTAGAGGTATTTAAATCACCTTTAACATTCATAATCCTATATTTACTGACATCATTTATGGCGTCATCCATAAATGATGTCAGTAAATATAGGGGATGAGGGGGGGGGGCGGAGGTTGTGCTGGAAAGTTTGACACTAATTGACAATGCGTAAGGGGGTGTTGAGGCGAAAATGATGTCAATTTAAATTATTTTTTTAGTTTTAATGAGCAGATTTTAACGGTATTTACATCTACTAAATGGTAGAGAAATGATGTTTTGTTTGAGGGGAAATTATTATTAAATGCGGGGAACTTGATATTATATTTTATTAAATTATTTATAATGTAATATTATAAATTAATATAATAAGTTTCCCAGAGACATTAAATAAATAACAACTACTAACATAAAATAAAAATTACTATCGTTTTATTAATATATTACCATTTGACTACGAATCAAATTATGTTAGAAATATTAACTCTTTGTATATAAAATTCACAATCGTTATTCGCTCCCTAGCGGATTATAAAATGTGGTTCAAAGTAAACTCATAAAAGTAAACTCATAAATTTGTCATTTTTTGAAATTAAATTGTTGTTATTTCAAATAGGAAACTCTAATTGCTCTCTAGTTGATTGTAAAACATGATGCAATGCAAACACATAGTCTATTGAAAATTCGAAACGCTAATTTCTCCCTAGCGGTTTGAAGAAACTCTTTTAAAAAGCTTGCGCTAACGATGAGTAAAATCATTATTCTGATTGTGATGTAAACAATACTAATAAATCAATATTAAAATATGGATAAAACAGCATTACTTAACTTATTGATGGTCTCGTATGGAAATGCTCATCCCGATAAAAAAAGGCTAATATCCAGAAAGAAGTCCATAGTATATGGAATTCATTAAAAGAAGAGAAACTGGTGCATAAGGATCTTGAATCAAGAGTAATGTATTTAATCAATTTATTTAATGAAAAAGCAATGAAGTTCAAGAGCAAGCAATTATCATTTTGGGCCAATACTCCAAAACAGTCTGCCCCCACGTATACTCCACTTGAATTTGACAAAAATTCATCACAGTTTGTTGAGCCCATCAATGAGCGATCTGTTATTGATGATCAACAAAGTGCATTAACTTTGAGTTTGTTGACCACGAAAAATCAAAAAAATGCAAGACCAGTGGCTCAAGATCGACTCAATTCTGAGAATGCGGCTTTAAATTGTGAAGTTGCTGGACTGAAGACTAGAAAGAGAAGTGGATTCATTGCTGAAGCTGAAGAGGATGATTTGAAAAAGAAAAAGAAGAAATTAGCTCACCTATGTAAAGAACTGGCCAAAAAAAAGTATGATCAAGCTCAGCAGAAGAAAACTAGAGAACTGAAAAAAGCTAGAATGGAGGAAATCTGCTTGGACCATCCAGAAGTCAAAGAAAAACTAAAAATCAGAAAGAAACCTGGTCAACCGTCATTAGAAGTAGATCAACCTCTTCTTTTGAAGGAGAATATGGATATTGCTCTCCATGGTTCGTCTGCTGATGAAAGACATCGGTCAGAGGTTCTTCGGGTAATGATAGCTTAGCTATGTTTGTTAATATTGTATTTGTTAGAATTTTACTCTTAATTAGTATTTGCACTATTGTAAATATCCTTGAAATGTTAACAACTAATTTCAAGATTTGATTTGAATATAATTTACGAAATAAATCCCATTTTCTGTAAAAAAAGTTAATTATATCCAAATATATTTCTTTATTATTTAGAGCATTAAAACTCTCGACGAATTGATATCTGAGATGAACAAAATTGGATTTGCAATCAGCAAGAGCGCCCTCTATACTCGTCTCCTTCCGAGAAGTTACAGAACATTAGAAGGCAAAAGACACGACAAAACAGTCCCTGTTAGATTGATCAGTCCTCAGAATGAATCTCATTTAAAACATGTTGACGGACTCTTTTGCAGTTCAACTATAAAATATGTTGGAGAAGTTTGTTCTACTTTAGGGCCAGATGAAGTGTGTTTCATCAGCCAAGACGACAAGGCTAGAGTGCCAATTGGAATCACAGCAGCCAAAAAACAGGCGTTGTTGTTGATGCATTTGGAGTACCGGGTAACTCTCCCGGACCACGACTGGGTCGTGGCTGCTAAACACAAGCTTATACCATCTGTATGTGCTGGAATTACAATCAAAAAAGATGGTCTCGGAAAAACATATGCTGTTATTTATTCTGGACCTAACTACATTGCTGTTTGATCAGAAAAACACGCATCCTCAACCGCCTTCGCTCATGGATTAGACTTTCAGCGGCTCTTGGATATCAAAGAATTTGACTCTTTTACCAGAGATCCTTAAACTAATATGGTTAAGCTTATTGTTGTGTTTAGCGTCGATGGAGGACCCGACGAAAATCCCAGATACCATAAAGTAATTGAAATCGGGAATCACCATTTCTTGAAAAATAACTTCAATGCTCTTTTCATCATGGCGAACGCTCCGGGCCGCAGTGCATTCAACAGAGCTGAGCGACGAATGGCACCTCTAAGTAAAAAAAAATTTGGGGTGATTCTTCCACACAAACATTACGGAACTCATCTTGATTCTAAAGGTATTACATTGACAAAAGTTAATTTGTAAAAATATTAATATAACTTTTAACCTATAATAACCAACATATCTTTTTAAATCAGGCAGGACAATAGATGAAAATTTAGAAAAACAGAACTTTGGTTTTGCTGGACAGGCTTTGGCTGATATTTGGTCTGATCTACAAATCAACGGTTATCCAACCATTGCAAAGTATATTGATCCAGACAAATCAGAGCTAGAGTCAAGGAGCCTTTTATTACAAGATCAACGTTGGATTGCTAATCATCATTGTAAAAGTCAATACTTTACTCAAATTGTGAAATGTAAAAATCATTCTTGTTGTCAGACTATTAGAAGCTCTTACTTTACTCTAATTAGAGCAAGATTTCTTCCGCCACCTGTCCCTGTCAACCAAACAAGAGATGGGCTCAAAGCAGTAGATGTCTCAGAAGGAGCAAAAGAATTGTTTCCATCATCCGTCTTTATGCTCATCGCATCAAACATTGAAAGTATTCTTCCTCATACTGCCAAAGGATTTCCAATTTTGCCGTATGATGCGTTTTGTCCATCCATTCAGTCTAGCCTAGGTGATAGAATCTGTAAAAAGTGCAATATCTACTTTACCTCTCAAGCAATGTTGAAAAAGCACGCTTCTATTCATTCTTCTGCTATAACACTCCCTCTAATCAAAAGAGTCCAACCTGTTCATATCGCTGCCAAGTGTCAGACAGAATTTTTGGCAGTCATTGCCTTGCAGAAGAGTTCGGAAATTGCTGAATGGTTAGATGAAAATGAAGTTGACGCAACAAATTTGATTGTACCTCAAGAATACGATATCCTTTTAGAGCACAGAGAGCATTCACTACCTATTGTTTCAATCAATGATCACTTTAACAACCCATGGGAAGATTATATTAAAGATATATAATACTATTTGCTTAGTTGATTATTTAATGAGATATCGACTATTATTTAATATAATTTGATGAGATCTACACAAAAACTGACATCATATATAACGGAGGGTTGGCCAAAAATTGACAGTTTGACAAAGGGGGGAGGGGGAGTCGAAAATTGGAGAAAAAACACTGACATCATTTATGGATGACCCCTAAAGGGAAAAAAAAATTTTTTCTAAAAAATTGATAAATGTTGATTAGACCCACCCTACTCTATACTTTATAATTCTTTTGAGACATACAGTGCAAACTGATTCCATGTTACTATTTTTATGTTATGTCCTAGGTCTCCAACAGTATATGCAATAATTTGTGTCATCAACAATATTTTCACTTTTGTTTTAAAATGCATACATAACAATTTGTACAAAATGACCAATAGTTAATGGTTTTATGTTAGAGTAACATCAAGCAAAATGACCAATAGTTGATGGTTTATGACTAGTGTCTGAAACTGTCAAATGTTTTAAGACATAGTTATAATAGACTTATGGATAGTAGATTATTATCTTGTTCAGTGATCAAGGTTCAAGTGGCTGTGGGTGCATTATTTTTCAGTTAAAAATAATTTCTTAAAACTATTTTAATTAAATTTGTTTCATAGCTTTTAAACTGTTTTCGACAAAATATAATTTCAATGCAATAATAAGAGTACATACATTATATGCTGCTAAAGGATTAGTGTAAACAAATACACCTGCATTGACTGATATATAAGAAAATGAGTAAAGGAGTGTATATACATTAATTAAAACATAGACATAAAAACTTGACCATTATAGGCACATGTAAAAACACTCAAAGCTTAGCTTCACAAACCTTTGCCATACCTAGCCAAACAACCTTTTCTAAGTTAGAATAATAAATTTGCCATACCTAGCCAAACAACCTTTTCTAAGTTAGAATAATAAATTTAAAAAATATGCTTATGAAAAAAAAAAAGTTTATCTTAGTTAAAAAAAAGGTTACCTTAAATAAGGTATAATAGCAACTGTCAAATCGAACCAGACAAGCAAACAAGCGAACATCTACCAAGGTAATACTATTTCCAGTTAAGTATTTACTTTTAGAGAGTATCTCCTCTACCTAAATAAAAACAACAACTATAAAACCTACTATAGACCATTTATAAAGATCTTTATAAAATTAATTTATAAAAATTTTTATTTAGTTTTTAGTTTTTATTACTTTAATTATAACTATTATGTTAATTTCTAAATTTTTCAATTGAAAGCAATTATTTTTGTTAAATAATTAGTTAGTTGTGAATAACTATTTAGTAAATAATATGATATAGATTAAGCATTAACTTGTAATTTATATGTAATCAGTATTAGTATTATTATAAAGAAAATATTATAAAAAAAGGTTTCTCTAATTACAATTAACACTTCTACGTTTATTATTAAATCTTCATAGTTTACATTCTGCTGTCAAATTTCCTGCTTCTGTTGATTGAAGTTATTTTTTGAAGCTTTATATTTAAGATGTTTGAATAAAAACTAAAAAAAACTTCATGCCATACTCGTGAACAAACCCAGGGAAGAATGACATGTTTTGGTGCCACTGGAGCAGTATGGGCGCCCAAAAAAAGCGCTCAAAATATTTTTAAATTTTTGTTTTTTTATTATAAATAAGAAAAAAATTCGGTTTCAAATACAGTAGTAAATGACTAATTTTCTGTTTATTTTAGCTATTTCATTTTTTCTTCAGGACAATAAAGTGAATTAAAAAGTAGTACCTTCATCTCGTTTAACGTTTAAAATTCATTTGGTTACTGAACAAACATTAAATTTAAAAAAATGAAAGTTGTTACGGAACTCAATTTAATTATACATCATTATATTTACAGATGTTGTTGGACAGATTTATTAGACATGGTAAAAATTGATGTTGTTACCCTGACCCATTTTTTGAATTTTTAGCAAATTATAACTTTGTAAACAAAATTGATAAATTGAAATTTTGTATAGCAATTGTTTTTTACTCTTTGTAATTCATTTCTGCAGTTGCTAAATATTACAAAATTATGAAGGTTTTTCAAACTTTGAGCTGCTACAGTTCCATATCTAAATACAAAAAAATTTTTTTGTTACTTTAGTGTAAGTGTACTTTATTTTTAGTAACACTACTTAGGGTAACCAATTGTGGTAAAAATGAAGGATTAAAAGTTACTAGAATGTCTGGACCCGTAATACGGGTCATGAAAGGTCTGGTGCACAACTCCCGCATATCCTTTACTTTTTTTCAATAAGTTACAGAAAATTGCAGAAAGTAATGATCTTAACCTCTATAGAGATCTTTATTTACCATTTTCTATTGCGTTTCTTTAGTGTTAAATGTGCGCATAGCATAACAAATTAGATATATAAAAATTTGGCTTAATTAAATATTTTGGCTCCAATAATACTGAAGCTTCAGTTTCATTGTCTATTTGTTGCTTTTTTAACTTTAAGCTTTGAAACTCTGTTCTATTCTTTTACTGAAGCAATCTTTATTTTATTTGATATGGCGGCAAAATTCAATTACAAAAAAAAAAACAAAAAAACAACTTGTTAGCTTCTCTTTTAGTTTTTTTTTTCTTCATATTTTTAAAGTGTGGAAAAAAATGTTGCAAAAAATACCCGTAATAAATTTTGCCTTGCATTTGATAATTTTGCATTAGAGCTAATTAGTTTGTTTGAAACTTTCTTTAATTATTGAATAGGTAATGACTAAAAAGGTTAATATATATATATATATATATATATATATATATATATATATATATATATATATATATATATATATATTTCTTAAAAAGGATATTTTTAAGCTTGCGTTTGCAGGTTACTTTTTAAAGAATCTATAAAAACAGTAAGTTTTAAATTTATTTCTTTAAAACAAATTTATTTAAATATATCAATGATATAAAGTTAAATACATATCAAAACAAAATATATATATTTTTGTGCTAAGTTTAAAAAAAATAAAAAAAACAACTAAAAAACAACATTTTTCAATCTTAGTAAACAATAATGTTGAAGACATTGCAAAATCTGTTATGAAGGTGCTTTTCAAAATCAGTTTTTAACAGCCGGGATCTATAGCAGTGATGAATCTAGGAACCAAGTACAGCTGATTATAAAGAAAACCTTATTATAATAACTTAAAATGTTTATAAAACTCTTATGGATAGGAACGATGATAACACAATACCAGATTATATTGACAAATATTACTTTATTATAATATCATTTTTGCAATGGGATCAATATTAAAAAAAAAAAGCCAACTTAATATCTTATTTAAAAAGCAAAATTATTAATAACACTAAAGATATAGCGATTCAAACAAATTTTATTATGGTAATACCAAATGTTGACTTGCCTTTTATGATTAATAGCAGTTCGGTAGAGTAATGAAACTAACCATAACCATTTTTAATGATAGACACCAACAGGAAGGTAAGCTTAGCTGTCTATCAACACTATCAAAATGTCTATCAAAACATTAAAACAATAACATCACTACAATTATGCAAAGAAATAGCGCTTAGTATAAGATATTTGTAGGGTCACATTAGTTACACTAAATATTACCTGAAATATATGTTTTCTAAAAAATTATGAAAGGCTAGACAACATAACTTAGATATACAACAGTAAAACCTCTTGGGGCTAAATGCTGTCACATTACTTAATAAACAGCTTAGCTACCATAGTTGGCAATCTTGCTCAACACCATTTAAAATTTTTTTAAAATAAAATTTTAAAATAAAAAATATGTGGCTAGCCAAACAGCCTAGCTCGAAAAACATTGCAAGCCACTTGATTGGCTAGTTTAGAAGCCTTGCTCTAAACGCACTGCAAGTCAAAGCATTTGCTTGGCTAATTTCACAGCCTAGCTCTAGCTATACACGATTGGTTATGGATTATAACATTATACCTTAAAAATAATGTGTTTAATGGTAAAACAATAATCATTAATAAATTTTATTATATATATGAAAATATTTTATCATTATATATAAAATATTTGAAAAAAATATATACAGTTTATAAGTCAATGTAAAGTTATGTCATTTCATAAATCCAACTTTCGGAATTTTATATTCAATTTTTGGAACAATATTAGTACTCATAAAAATCATGTAATTTACGAATTTCTTACTAATTTGGTTAAATAATGCATTAAAATAATATTCAAATAATTAAAAAGTATAAACGATAAAAAAAAATACGATTAATAATTAAAGCCAACAAAATGCAACTTGTGCTTGCAAACTATGAGTTTTAGAAATAAAAAATCCATAGACAATAACTTCAAAACATTAGAAAACTATAAGATTTGTGCAACATTTTTCGCCTATCATTCCTTGAATGGGATGTTTATCAATTTTGAAAAACAAACTTTTAAATGCTCTTGTTCTTAAACATACAAAATATAGTTGATGATGAGAGAAATGCAATTTTTTTAATATATACAAACTCCATCAAACATTTGACCTGACGACTTTTCAGGAAAAAAAATCAGAGTCAACAGGACATTGATTAACAAATTTTTTTTTTAAACATCTTTGCTTCCAATAAGGCTGCAAGCAACCACTAATTAAAGTTGGAAGTTGCTGGAAGAGAAAAGATGAAGATTGTAGAGCAAGAAAACGATTGACGGATGACTTAAAGGATTGCAAATTATATGAATCAGGAAAGCAAGATAAAGGAAGCGAATTCCAAAGAACTGATGTTCGAGGAAAAAAACTAGACAAATAAGAGTTTTTGGAGCACTTAGGACAGTGACAGAAAAAGAATGAGACTTAATTGAATGACAAGTAAGACGAGAATGAATTTTAGTAGATGGCACAAGAAACGCTTGCTCTTTCAAGCAGTACCCATTATAGTATTTATAGAAAAGAGAAAGACAAGCAACATTACGATGATGTGATAATGGTTTGAGGTTGGCTGCAAGAGCAGATCCAACTATGTTTACAATGTGTTTTTATACCTTGTCTAAAAGAGAAAGGGCATCATTAGAAGATCCGCCCCAGATATGCCAACAGTATTCCATACAAGGCCGGATTTGAGATTTATAGAGATAGAGAATAGAATCCAAAGAAAGTGTCAAGCTCGATAAAGAGATGCAACCTTAGCAGATGCTAACTTTGCAACTGATTTGATATATGGTTTCCAAGAAAGATTGGAAGTAAAAGTTAATCCAAGAAGATGAAGAGTAGATGACTCATTGAGTACATCATCGTTTATAAATATAGGAAGGTCTAAATTATTGTGATATCGATTAGCTGAAAAAAATTGAGTTTTATCTGTATTGAGGTTCACCAGCCACTGTGAGCCCCATGCTGTAGCAGAAGTAAGATCCTTTTCAAGCTCAAATGCCCCCTCCAAGCAATCAGAGAGTGTTGGTTATATACAGAGAGTGTTAGTTATATACAAATACCCGTTTATCACCAGAGACAACTGTTAAAACCTCAGCACCAATAAAGCTATTTTGAAGAGCACAAACTTTCATTCCAGTACCATTGGATTGCAATTTTAAACATTGAAGTGGCATAACTGTAGGAATAAAGTTGTTCAAAAACTGAACAGGAAAGTTGTTTCTTTTATTAGGGTTGTCCATCTCAATTTAATCAGCACTTAAAAATGCATTGATCTCCCGGTAAACTTTCAAGCATTTGTTCATTAATTGAAAGTGAACTCACATTAGTCAATGTTAAAATAACTCATTTAGCATAACTATCTCATTCATCATCTTCAAAATCTTATTAAAAATTAAGCTGTTTCTCTATTAATGCACTGATTTGTTGTTTCAATGCACTCTTTAAAATAATTTTCCTTTTTGACAGGTTTTATTCCACTTTTATGTTTAAATAGCTATTGTGAAAACTCTCCTTACCCATCATATGCTCTCATTTTTCAGTTTATGCAAACTTTTGCAACGAACATTTTATACATGCTAACGAACATTTTATACATGTAACGAACATTTTATACATGCTACTACAAGTTTAGCTCTCGCTGCCATAAAAATGACTTTCCTACCAAATGGAATGTTATTATTGCAAACATATAATAGAAAGTAGTTGTAAACAAACTACGAATTGCTAGTGATATAAAATCAAAATTTGTAAAATAAAAAAACAATTTAAACAATTAAAATAGTAATTTTAAATTAAATATATTATCTGATTTTTGCGATATCAAATGAAATTTAAAACAATTTAATTTGACGTCAGTTAAATAATAATTGTCACTAAAGGGCATTAAATTAGACATGTCTAGCCAATTACAAGTTAGCAAATTCTATAATAGCCAATTACATTCGTTAAAACAATTGTAACTTAGCGCATTAAACATTAACTTGAGTATTAATATTTAGATGAAACACTTGCAGTGGTTAAAAAATCACTTTTAAAAATGAGTATTATAAATTACTTTGCAAGTATAAAAAATAGCAATGAAGTTGATATAAATTATGAAACATTGCACTGTGCAGGTCTTATATATAGACAATCAACAACAACAAACAAAACCAGAAAAGAAAAAAAATTAAGTGACATATACTCTAACTTATAACATAATTGTAACCATTTCACTTCGGTGTGTTTTTCCTATGAACGAATATGATTTATGATTAGAATAAGTTTTCTTCTGAATGATATAATTAATGTCAATTGAATGATATAATTAATGATAACTAATGTCAATTCATTTGATGTGTTTAGAATATATATTTGCTTTAATTTATGCATATAAAATAGTTATAGTTATAGAATTTACATACGGTTATAATTTTAGTGTAAAACGTACGCAGATGTAGCCAAAGTTTGCTAAATCTAAGTGAAATTTTGTGATGTACCTAAAGTTTACGTTATATGCCCAATAAACACATCTGAATTAGAGATTTTATTTTGATCATTTTTTAAAATGAAAATAAGACTCATCAATAATAAAAAAAAAACAACTGCTTTTGAGAACTAATAAAAAATTTGATAAATAGGGCCAGATCTTTTTTTAAAAGTAAGGGGTGTTTGATGCACCTGTTTTATATAATATACATAAAATTAATTAACTTCTAACAAGGCTGCAAGCAACCACTATTTAAGTTTGGAGTTACCAGAGAACAAAGAACTTTGCTAAAGAGTAAGAAAATGGTTAACAGAAGACCTAAAATCTGAAAATTGTATGAGTGAGGAAAACATGATAATGGGAGAGAGTTCCAAAGAATCGATGTGTGAGCATTGGAAAAAACTAGATGAATAAAAGTTTTCAGAGCATCAAAACTTTTATTCATCTAGTTTTGTCCAATGCTCACACATTGATTCTTTAAATGGGACTTTGATGAATAACAAGTCAAGTGAGAACGAGTTTTGATGGATAGAACTAGAGATAAAAGCTTGTTTGAGCAGCAATGGTAGTATTTCTAGAAAATGGTGTTCAGTTGAATTTTGGTCAGTCGACCAAAATGAGTTTGAGCAGGTTTGAGATCGACCTTTTTAGACACTAACTAATTTTTTAGGGTGTTTTGAGAAGCGGATTCTTCTTTCCAAAAATGTCTTTGTCGTGAATAATAAAAAGTTTTTAAACATCAATGTTGTTCTCCATCAACTTTGATTTTGAAACACTGTGAATTGCACAATAGTGCAGCCAATATGTTCAAGACTTTAAAAATATTAAGTTCTTTATTTTATTCATTAGCCACAATCAGCTGATTTGCTTATGGGCTGTTTATGGCTTACCTGAAATCAAGAAAGTAAAAATTTAGCTAAGGTTAGTCACCTGCCAATGTTTTAAATCTGTCAACATTTTATTTTTTTAATTCCGCATTCAGGGTATTTTTTGTACAGTTGAGTCATTTTTAACTATAGAGCTATGGCTTAACAAGAAAATATTTTTGCAAACCAAAATAATTATTAAAAACTATTGAGAATATTTGCTCTTCTAATTCTAGAAAAAGAACATTTGGCATGAATGACTTTAGCTTTCACACTTCACAGCCTTTCACAGCCTTGTCGGAAGTGAAGACGTTTTTTTTTTTAAACGTCTTCATTTCCGACAAGGCTGCAAGCAACCACTATTAGAGTTAAAAGTTACTGGAAGGAAAACAATGAGATTTATAAAACAAAACAATTTGCAGACAACTTAAAAGATGCAAATTATATGAATCAGGAAAACATGATGAAGGAAGCAAATTCCAAAGGACTGATGCTTCAGGAAAGAAACTAGACGAATAAGAATTTTTGGAGCACTTAGGAACAGTAAAAGTAAAAGGATGAGACTTATTTAAATGAGTAAAACAATAGATCTTAGCACAAGAGACGCTAAATCTTTAGAGCAGCGCCCATTATAGTATTTATAGAGATTTATAAGAGAAGAAAATTATAAGAGAATTATAGAGATTTATAGAGAAGCAACATATGACGATGTGACAATGGTTAAAGGTTGACTACAACTATGTTTACAATGCATTTTTGTATCTTGTCTAAAAGAGAAAGAGCATCATTTGAAGATCTACTCTAGATATGGCAACAGTATTCTATACAAGGAAGGATTCAAGATTTATAGAGATAAAGAATAGAATCAGGAGTAAGAAAGTGACAAGCACGATAAATAGATGCAACCTTAGCAGATACTAATTTTGCAATCGATTTTATATATGGTTAAGAAAGATTGGAAGTAAGAGTTAATCCTAGAAGACGGAGGTAGATGACTCATCAAGTACATTATAGTTTATAAATATAAAAAGACCTAGATTGTTGCAATAACAATTAGCTGAAAAAATTGAGTTTTATCTGAGTTAAAGTTCACTAGCCACTGAGAGCCCCATGCTATAGCAGAAGTGAGATCCTTTTCAAGCTCAAATGCCCCTTCCAGGCAATCAGAGGGTGTTGGTTTCTTATCACGACAAGAATAAATGGTAGTATCATCAGCAAACAATGCCACCTTAGATGTGAGAATATCTGGAAGATCGTTAATGTAAATTAAAAAGAGTATTGGGCCAAGGATAGAACCTAGAGAAACCCCTGAATTTACAGGAAATAAAGTGCTGTCTATCAAAAACAACTTTTATACTAAGATTGGTAAGGAAGGACTCAATAATCTTAAATATGTTATCTGATACACTGTAAGAAGAGAGCTTATAGAGAAAACTAGTATGTCAAACTTTATCAAAGGCTTTAGAAATGTTGAGAGTGATAGCCTTAACCTCTCCATATCTATCGGATGCATGATATTAGTATAACTGTTAACAAACCAGCAGTAGAACGAAAACATTGAAATCCATATTGATAATCAGAAAGTTATTAGATTCAAGATGAGAGATTAAGTCTTAGTTAATTAAAAAACCTTGCTTATGATAGTAAGAAGACTAATGGGATGGTAGTTAGATGAGTCAAATCACTCTCCAGAATTTTTAAAAATAGGAATAACAGATGGTTTTCAGCAGGCTGGAAAAAATGACTATGATAAGTACTTGTTAAATAGTCTTGAAAGTATAGATGACAGTTCCAGAGAACACTTCTGCAAGACTATAACAGGTATGTTGTTCGGACCACAAGTTGTAGAAGAGTCTAAGGAGGAAATCATTTCAGATACAGAAGCTGGAGTGATATGACTGTAAAGCAATCGATCAACCTGCTAATCGGTTATATTAGGTAGGAAGTAATTTTAGTAGAATCAAGAGATAAGATTGATGAAAAGTTCTTAAAAAACAACTCAGTTTTATCTTTAGGTGAAGTAACAAAATCTGAACCATGCAATAAAAGAGGAATAATAGAATTGTCTCAATTATAGACACTGCAATTATAGTTTCTACAGTAGTCTCCGGAGCTTAATTTTTTAGATGAAACTGAGCACTGACTAAGATCAGAAACAAGACATAAGTGGAGTAGAGAAGGTAAATGATTAGAACTGCCTGGAAAGCGAGTTGGAAAGTTGACAGTTGAACCAAGCCATTCAGTGTAATGAGCATTAAAGTCACTAACAAAAGCAATATCTGCTGTAGGATAAAGAGAAAGCGATTAGTCAATTTGATCAGAAATGGCATTAAAAAGAGTGCAGTCTTGAGATGAAGGAGAGAAATATCTATAACAAAGAGAAAGGTGATAGAGTGAAGTGGTACTAAATGAAAACACATAAAAGTGTATTAGTGAATGATAGATTTAGAGAACACTTGGTGATGACGATGGTTTTTTGTGTTTTAAAGTTTTAATACTTTAGTCATTTATTAAATTGGTTAAAGAACTTGATTCAAAGCACAGATAATACTCAGTACACTATCTAACAGTTCAAGCAATAGCCTCGTTACTACTAATAAACCCTAAGCTTTAACAAAAGACTCCAAATGTGACCTCGAAAATGCACACCAAAAGTACGAACAGAGACACCATCCATGTGCAATATGGCACTGTAAGTACTCTGATATTTTACAGCTGTTGATGTATTCAACAGCTGTAAAATATTAATTAACAGCTGTAAAATATAATACATGTAAATTTTAATTATTATTATTTAAATATTACTTCGAAAGTCATTATTTGTACAGGAGTACAAATAATAAGCCCACAAAAAAACTATTATTTGTTTAACAAAAATGTTTAAACCTTTAATTTTTTAATGTAATGATATAATGGCGTAGATCCATGGATAAATAAACTTAAAAATTTTGAGGCATGGCTAACACAGGTAAGGGTTCAACTCTATAGAAAACAACTCTATAGAAAAGAAAAAATGACTTAATAGAAAACAACTCAATAGAAAACAAATTTTTTGATTTTCGAAAGTGTTTTTATGTTTTAACTATTATCAAGCCTTCCTAGGAAGTGTGTGCAATCGCATGCCTTGTTTGCATACATTAAAAGTAATTTTTTATACAACTTGATCTAGTTTTTATATAGTAAGTGTTTTGAGAATTTGAGGCAAAATAAAGCTAAAAGAAACTACAGAGAATTAAACAGAAATACCAGAAGATAGTAAACTAATACTGTACGAAAAATAAAATCAAAAATAAACTAAAAAAAAAATTGAAAATTAAAAAAAGAAAAATTTTGTCAAAAAAGTAATATACCTAAATATTTTACTGTTTTTGTTTTCTTTTTTTTAGGGCATTTGTTATTTTTCACTACCAAAATTGAGGAAAAAAGCAAATAAGAATATAATGAAAATAAAAACATTTTTTGATATAAAATTTATTCGCGACTTTTGTCAGCCAGTATATTAAGAAAATAATTTACTATTTGCCCTAGAAATATGGACAATTTTTAAATTTGTTTGAAATTTCAGACTTCCAAATACAATGGTTAAAAAACTATAGCCTTATTAACACGATACATTGACCTCCCTCTGTTTACAAATGGTCAAAATAGACTAACTTTGGACAAAATCTGAAAATTGCTAAAAAAACATTAAAATGAAGGTAACTGTAGTACTTTTCTATTTTTCAGCAGGTCTTTACAGGTTAATTTTCTGATTAGCTGCTGTTGTCTGCAATAAATGGACAAAATATAAGCAACTTATTGCTGTTTAGAACTCAAATATATCTAAAAATATATTTCCCATTTGCCTAGAAAGTCAAATTTTTAGCCATTTTGAGATGCTTGTAAATTTTTCTAACACATTGTGTTGATCTAAGATTAATAGCATATTAGACCATTAGACCCAACTATCTAAAAATACAAACAATTTTTAACTTGTGTTCAAAACAAAAATGGCAGCATTTTTAAATAACCCTATTTTTCAATTATCAAAGGATGAATGGATTGTTGGAAATCAGCACCCCTCCAACCTGCCGAATGGCCCATGCGAAGAGTGCAAATATAACTATAAGTTATTTCTAAATAAAAAGAAAAATATTTGGTTGCTCTCTCTTTGATCCAATCTTTATACGGGATAGGGGCACAAATAAAAGGGTAGTAACTATTCAGTACCCTGCATAATTGCTCAAATATAAACATAATTTAGTTAACCCTAAAATTGAAAGCATTCTTTTAAATTTAAATTATTATTCATTTAAATTCTATTATATCGCTAATAATTCAGGTAAAGATTCAGGCATCAACAGCAACGTGAAGCAGAATTAAATGAATAAACCATTATGATTTCATATTTTGCTTGATTAATTATTTTTTTGTAGATGTCAATGAGCTTTAATTTCTAAATCATATATTATAATAAGGAACTTAACAGCACTAATTATTCCAAAATGTTTGACACAGTACTCTTGGCAACCATTGCAACCGAGGTAATAGCGAGAAAGAGTCGCAGCACTTTTTTTTTATAAGGAAAGTCAACGAAAGTGTATGCAAATATCTAACTTACACAAATATTTAAATTACTTCAAATTATGTAATGTTAAAAACATACTAATATCAAGTTTTATAGTTTTACTTTCACTTGAATATCGCATTGCGGCAACATCTCCTTAAGATTTGATCAATAGCACTTATTTCCGTTTGATCAAGTCTTTAATATGTTTTATAGTTTTAAATTTTCGTTATACTATATGTCTATAGTTATTTACTATATTCTATAGTTACTTAAAAATATTTAAGTAAGGAACAAATATAGAAAAGGTCGGTAGGGAATAGATGTACCAAGACCCGTATTTTACGGGTCATGACAGCTAGTATAGATCAATAGTCTTATTGTTTATTTAAAAATACAATGATTTTATAAAATGAACCTTTTTTGCAAATGCATATATAGGTGCTTGTAACTCTTTACTATATTCTATAGTTACTTAAAAATATATTCAGATTTTTTCCAAAATTGAGGAGGTTAAAAATTTTTTCTAATATAATTTAAGTTAATAAAAGCCACATTTTTAAGACAGAACTACCCAGAAAATAGTTCCAGAAAAAATGAGACACTTAATGAAAAAGAGAAAAAAATTATAAGGCTCTAAATTTGTCTATTTTGAACATTTGTAAACGGAGGGAGGTCAATGTGTCGTATTTATAAGGCTATAATTTCTTAACCGTTGTACTTGGAAGTCTGAAATTTCAAATTTAACCTATCTACATAATGCACAGGATAACTTGTAAAAATTAGGAAAATCAGAAAGGTGTCTCACAGGCCATTGGTTGAAATATAATGATTTGACCCAATATTATTATTTAAATAATAAATATTTGGTTGTTTTCACAGCCCATATTGAAAGTCTGCCCTTTCATTGAATTCTCCAAATTGTGCATTTAAAGGCATCAAATGTGGTAAAGACATTTATAAAAGAAACCATGCTGTTTATTTATTTAATTTTTTCTGTCATTACAAAATTTAATAATCAAAAAATATATTTTACAAATAAAAAGCAATTTATTTTCTTATTTTCCTATTATATATATATATTGAGGAAAAAGTTAAATATGGCAAAAAAACATTTTTAAAACCAAAAAGACATAAAAATGAATAAATGTAAGAAAAAAATTAATATAGGGACTGATAAAATTCCTTAATAAATTGCATATCAAAACTTTCAACTGTTGTTAAATTGTTGTAAAACATGTTTTTTTTCCTCAACTTGTATCAAATCTGGTAGCTAAAAATAACAAAGTTTTTATACAACAAAGTTGTATAAAAATTTTGAACAAAAATTTTTTTTTTAATTTTCTTTATATAATTATTAAATTTTTTCTAGTTTATTTAGTTAAAATTTGGTATTTTGTTATAATTTTGTTTCCTTTTTTTAGTATTGGTTTTTTTTTCTCAGTAGATAAGTTTAGCTTTTTGCCATAAACTATTTAAACGCTTTAAAAGTTAAAAAATGAAAACTGCCATGATCAGTGTGTCAAAAAAATTACTTTAAACGTAGGCGACCAAGGCGTGAGACCGAACGCACTTTCTTGAAAGGCTTGATTATTGTTGTTTAATTATAACTTTTTTTTACTTTTTATTTATATATTTTATAGTTTCACAGAATAATAATCAATGCAAAAATGTATCAAATAATTTTGCAGAGTTGTTGCGTAATTACATACATCAACTAACTTAAATAGGTATAGGGGAAGTGAAGCGTACATATCCTATTTTTTGCACTCCTATATTTCTATATAAAGTTGAATAAATTAACAGCGACTAAACAAACAAATAACCTCTTAAGATATATTTAACTTTTGATAAGTATATAATTTAAATAACTTCTGTAGCAATAGGTCAGTCTTGCGGTGTAGGTTATATTAACATTATAATATCTAATACTAATGGCTAACAAGGGTGATGGTTCATATGATTGTAAGATTTTCACAAATGACAGATGTTTTTTAATAGTGAAAAGAAATAACTTTAAACTTGAGAAAAGAAGAACAAAGAAAAAGCGACTAAGAAAAGAAAAAAAAAAAAAATTAGAAAGTTCAAGAAATAAGAAATAATTTATAAAAAATAATAATCACTAACAAAAATGGAAAAACAATATTAGAAAAGTGAAAAGAAATTTGAGTAAAAAAAAGAAGAAAAAAAAAACATGAAAAGATTGAAAAACAAAAAGGAAAAGGAAAAAAAAAAATATTGCAATAAATAATAATAATTTTTAAACAACATTCTTAAAAGAAAAAGATAACTAAAGAACAATATTTTAAGATTTTTCAAAATTATCCGTCATTTGTAAATACTTTTTGTAACTTTTATTTTATTTGCCTATTTTCAATTTGACATTTAATTTATTTTTAAATTTTAGCTTATTTCAAATTTTATTTTTTTTGTCAATGTAATAACATCAGTATTGCAAGAATTATTTAAAGTAAATAATTAAACTTTGCTAGAGTTAGAATTCACAAGCCACTGCATGTCTCAGATAAAGAGAGGAGATCAGATTCAAGATTTGCTGCCTGCTCTAAAAGATCAAAAAAGTAATGACTTTTTATAAAGATAGAAGTAAATGGTTGTCAGGAATTATCAGGAAGATCTTTAATAAAGATGAAAATCAATATAGGACCAAGATATTTACCTTGTGGTATCCAAGAAGTTACTGAAAACAAAGGATTATTGGCCTTCGAATACGACTTTAATAGTTGTTCGAAATTTGGAAAGGAATAGTTCAATAATCTCAAAAACTTTCCTAGATACACCATATGAAGCAACTATTTGGAGAATGCCAAACATGCCAGACTTTATCGAAAGCATTTAATATCTCAAGAGCAATAGCCCTAGCCTTGATGTTACCATATAATGCATGATAGAACTTTTCTGTTATTAAGAGTTAACAAGTAAGCTATAGAACAAGATGATATTATTCCATATTGAATGTCATAAAATAGGTTATAAGACTCAAGATAAGATAATATAAATTTGTTAATAAAAAAAATAAAAAAAGACCTTACTAATAATAAAGAGAAGACTGATTGTACCATAATAGAGGGTCATAGCGTTCTTCAATGGCAATTCTATGGGTTGTTTTTTTTTTGTTTTTTTTTAGAAAGCAGTGAGTGCTTTTAAAGGATTCACCTTCCTCCTTAATTCATTCCTAGAATCACCCCTGTTCAGAGTTTTTAATTTCATGTGTTCTAAATGCCATAATTTTTTTCATAAAGTAGTCCTTAGCCCTAAAAGAATAAATAGTTATTTTGCAAATTTAAAAACAAGAGTGATAATTGGGACTTCTCATCCCTGCATAGAATGTATGAATTAAACATATACTTTTATAACCATATGGCAACTTTTCTAAAGTTTATTTAAAATATTACAAATATGATACATGTTACGTTGAGTATCCTGTTGAATTTTATTTAAATCATATTTCTGTATTCTATCACAGTGGAGCAGTATTGCTATTATTACTATGCAATATAATATTAATTTAGTATTGCGAATTAAAAAAACAAATAAATTTAATCAAGTCAAAGTCCTAAAATAAATCTGTATTTTAATGATAAACATTGTAATATCATTTCAATTATAAAGAAATTGTTACCTTATCTAGACTGTTAAACAACTTATTAACATGTGTGTCGTATTCTTCTTGGACTTTTGCTGACCCACATTTATAAACACCCATAATGATATCACTATAAATAATAAAACACATTGTATTTTGGCTCATGAAAATGTTATGATTTTTTTTAAATATTAAATCACAAAGACTTTAATGATTTACTCGTTTATCCACTGGTTTATCTCATCAATTTCTTTTTGCTTGTCTTCTGGATAAAGATTAACAAGGGCATGTTTTTCGGACGATAAAAACTGATTAAAACATGTGTTGAGCATTTTCATTATATCCATACAGTCATTATTAACTATTTTATTAGTTTGCTTGTCAAAAAGAATAGGAATTTTGGTTTGTTTACTGTACCCTAAAGATGTTACCCCTTTATAATCCGGATGTGACATTTCATAAATATCTTTTAAGTATACTTTACCGCACACATTGTCTGTACAACCATTAACTTCTGATGCAAACTTCCACCCAGTTTCAGCATCAAATACTGGATCAACTAAACTAATAGATACTACGTTTTCAAGACCTTTTAGTGCAAGCACAATAGTTGCCCTGAAAAGTAAAAAAAGTTTTTATTTTAATGTTTAAACAAACATTATTAAAAAAGTTTTTATCTACACTTACATGTTTGCAAAAGGGCAACCACCGCATGAATACAAATGATATCTTCCTTTAACACTTTTATATATGCTTTTATCATCATTGCTTGTTGCAATATAGTCACGTATAGCTTCATCGCTCATTTTATGTCAATTCTTTTGAAAAATATATTGTTAAACTTTATTCCTCATATAATTTCCAACCAAAAGATAAACGGGATGTTGCACGAAATAGAAACGGTAATGATATTTATCGTTTTTTTTAAATAACTTATTAGCGCAAGAAATACACATGACGCGCATTTGCTTACTCGTAAGAACTTCATTTTATTCCACTTACCAAGTATAACATTATGAAAGAATAAAAATAGTGAATAAAAAAAATTTCTATACAGCAAAGGTAGGTGTTCAGTGGCAGGGGCGGGTTTTGTTACTCGCCAAGGAGGGGGATAAAAAGATCTTAAAAAAAAAATTTCATTTAAAAGTAACTTTCTTTTTTAATTTTTTGTACTTTAGGGTATTAATCAAATTCGTATACGTATAATTACGTATAATATTAAATTTCATTCGTCAGTATAACAGTCCCATTCTGTAAAAAAAGGGAAATTTTCTGTAAAAAGTCCCAAGGGGAGGGGGGCTCTACCCCAATGGCTGCCCCCCTTAAACCCACCACTGTTCCGTGGAATCATGAACATGTGGTGAACTCCAAACATGCAGTGAACTTCAAACTTTTGTTTGTTCATATTTTATGCAGTAATGGTTTAGTTGTACAGCACTCGTTTTGTAAGCAAGAAGTTCCGCATTCGATTGTCACCACGCCCCTGGTAGTACCAAGCTTATTGTGGTACATCGCTCTTTAAAAATTTTTGATATTTAATCCGGCGGATCATTTTTATTGTGCCACGAAGGTATTAATAAAAAAGATTTGCTTTTTGCGGTATTCACATTTTTTTCAAGGAAAAAAAGGCTTAAGAGTACCTGACATGTTCCGATAGATCACAAAACGTGTAAAAATGTGTATAAAACCATTCTGAACGAAAATTTAATCAACTATATAACTAAATTTCAAAGATTGAATTTATATTCTAAAAAACAAAATTTGATGTAATTCAAGACTTTTTCCATTATATATATTTATTATACTATAATATATATATATGTTGAGTATTTTAAAAAGTATTTAAAATACTATTTAAATACTTTCGTTTTATTTTTATTTTTATTTGAAATACTTTTATTCATTAGTATTTTCAATTTTATTTCAAATATTTTTCAAGGCTATATTTTATTTTGTTTAAAACACAAAATACAAAATACTTTTCCACCAACAGCAAATTAATTAAAACTTGGTTTTTCCAAAAGTTCCTTGGCTGGATTGTGCTACCTTGGACCACCCTTGGTAATGGTATCTATTAATTTATTATTTAATTACTATGATTAGAGGGAACCAATCTACCAAAAATCCCAAAATGGCGAAAGAGAGGGAAACGACTTAAATACACGGTTTTCGAAATTCCCAAAAGTTGTAAAACACACTCATGTTAACAAACACACAAAAATCTCGAGTAAACAAACTTAAAAAACGGTACGTTTTATAAGGGAATCAAGCTGTTTCTTTGAATAGATTTTATATTTTGGTATGTTTTTGCAAAATGAAATGATTATTTTGAAATAAAAACTGCTAAATAAACTAACTATTTTGATTTATTATTTTTGCTTTAGTTTTAATAAGTAGTTATTGGTAAAATGGCATATCATTGCGTTGTAAAAAATTGTTCAAATGGAGGCTATAGACTTATGAAATGGAAATATGCAATATGCACTGAACATAAATGTAGAAAAGAGAATATTGGATGTAGTTGTGCATCGCCTTTTCATTTATTTCCTTTTCCAACTATCAAAAAATCTCCCTCCCAACGTGAAATTTGGATCAAACTAATTAACCGCTTAAACACTAATAAGACAAATGATTTTTTCTGCCCAAAGAAAGATGCACGAGTTTGTTCTAATCATTTTAAAGATAAAGAGCCAACTATTAAAAATCCTTATCCCACTGAGAACCTTGGATATGATTCTAGACATAAAGTTGCTCTTTTGTGTCCTAGCTCTCGACCTCTAAATAGAAACAGTATAATAAATACCGACTCCACACAGTCTTTACTTAAAAAATACAAATCAAATGTTAACTCCAATACATACTTTAATACAATAGTTGATCAAAATCAAGACGCCATTTCTGTTAAACAGTTATGTTCTACTTCCTCGTTAATTAGTGTCAACTTCGCTACAAAAAACCCTGTTGACTTTATGATTGAACCAGTACCAGTGGTAGTAGTAGATAAAGAAGAAAATAATATTAATTCACTTTAATCATAATGAGTTCACTCAAGCTCAAGAATCAACTTTTTTAATAAGTAGCTTAAAAAAAACTATTGACAAATTACAAAAATTAAATCACAATCTCCTTTTTCAAAAAAAAAAATTACAAATTCAAGTAAATATAATTAAAAACAAAGTCAAAAATAATCTTCAAAAGAAAGTCTACAAAAAATTATTAACAAATGACAAAAAGTGTAACTTTTACACAAATATTCCTTCCCTGAAAGTTTTTCACATTCTTCACGACCTTATAAAACCAATTGTACATCGTCGATTTAGTTACAAAACTGAAATGAAATGTTCTCCTAAAAAAAACCCTCATAAAATCACACCAAAAAAATTTGGAAGATGCAGAAAACTATGTTCACAAGATGAGTTTTTACTCGTTCTTATGAAATTACGTCTCGGACTCTTAAGCAATGACCTAGTTGATAGATTTAGTGTTTCTCTTGGTACTGTTTCAAAAATATTTAAATCGTGGATTAGAGGCATGTCACAGTATTTAAAATCATTCGTTTACTTTCCAGATGAAGAAAAAGTTCGCTTGAATCATCCTGATCATTTTAAAAATAATTAAAGTCTCTTAGGAATATTTGACTGCTCTGAAATTTTTATTGAAACACCAAAAGATTTAGAACTGCAATCTGCAACATGGTCTGAGTACAAGCACCACAATACAATGAAGTTCCTTGTATCAGTTACATCCAGCTCTTTCATATATTTTGTTTCGGAAGCATATACTGGAAGAATATCAGATAAAGCAATAACATTGGATTGTAACTATCTTACAAAATTCCCTCCTTATTCTTCAATCATGGCTGATATAGGTTTTAATATTGGTAGTGAGTGTGCTGCTTATAGGATTACCTTTATTTCCCCACCTGGAAAACGAGGAGCTTCTCAAATGACACCTGAAGAAGTAGTAAAAACGAGTAATATTGCTAAACTCAGAATTCTCATTGAACAGATAATTAGAAGAATGAAAACTTTTCGAATAATCGGACAAGAATTTCCTATATCACTTCTTGATAATCTTAATGACAATATAGCGATTTGTGCAGCTCTTTCCGATTTTAAATGTTTAATCATGAAATAATACTTTATGCTCCAAAACAAAAATTTGTTGGTCCAAGTATATATATATATATATATATATATATATATATATATATATATATACTATATATATATATGTATGCATATATATATAT
The DNA here is from genome assembly GCF_038396675.1 of Hydra vulgaris. Lineage (NCBI taxonomy): Eukaryota > Metazoa > Cnidaria > Hydrozoa > Anthoathecata > Hydridae > Hydra > Hydra vulgaris. The sequence continues at coordinate 32,668,220 of NC_088927.1, forward strand.
ATATATATATATATATATATATATATATATATATCTATATATATATATATATATATATATATATATATATATATATATATATATATATATATATATGTTATATATAATATGTATATAATGTATATATATATATATATACATATATATACATATATATATACATATATATATATACATATATATATATATATATATATATATATATATACATATATATACATACATATATATAGATATACAAGAAAAATATATTGCCTTGCCACTAGAGTATCAAACGATCCAGATGTTGATTTTTTACGTACTGATAAAAAAGACTTTAATGCTATTACACTGAATAGTTTAAATTCATCAATAGATTGTTTTTGGAGTACTAAATCATCATTGTATCTCATTTTAATTGGATGATTCGAAATTTTTTGTTTTGTATATTCTAGTATGTATATTTTGCATAACAAAAGTTAAATTTCGAAAACCGTGTATTGTAGAAAATGAAAATGCTGAGAGTGAACAAGCCGTCCCTGCTATACTTGATGGAAAATTTTTCAAAATTATATCTTAAAGTAAAACTACAGGGGATGTTAAAATTATTGCACAGTGTATGTTATGTGTTGGCAAAAAAACTTACAGTGGTTCACTGAAAGCAACTTCTAATTTTACTCAACATCTTCAGGTATGTATATAACTACAAAAACACTATATTATATTGTGTATTTTGTGTTTGTTATATAATAATCAGTAATCATTACTCTTTAATCATTAGATAGAAAAATTATAATTTAATTTCAATATAATATTATGAGGCACGTGTACATTTACTGAAAAAGAAAGAGACCAGACCAAATACAATTATTGATTAATGTGGTATGGTATAAATATAAATATTAAATAAAATCATTCAATTTAACAAACAAAGCAAACTATGAATAAAATATGTAATAAATCATTCTCATCTCAAAGTCATAGTAGTTACAGCCAGTCAATTAGTCAAAGAAAAAACATTGAAAGTTAAACGAAACGGTTAAACCACGCACTAAACAGTAAAAACAATAAACACATAAAGCAACACAGACAAACACTAATGCTATAACATAACACAAATAAATGCAATAATCTCGGTTGATTGACTGTTGTTGTTGTTGTTGTTGTTGTTGTTGCAGAATGCTCATGGCAAAAGCGAATCGATGAATACAAGCAGCACAAGGTTTCAGTTGCAAAACAACGTAAGCGCTCGGTAGCTGAGATGGAATCTGGAGTTGGAGGTGGACCTTTTGCCGAATCTGGTCCTGCTTCTAAGAAGTTGAAACAAATGCACATTATGCCTCAAAATCAAACATCCATTTCAAAGGATGAAGTTGATAAGCTTATTGTTGACTACGTTGTGCAGGAAATGCGCCCCTTGATCACAGTGGAAAAGCCGGCGTTCAAAAATTGATCCACGGACTCAATCGCAATGTCAGTATACCTTGTCGCAAAACATTAGGCAAGCGATTAAACGCTCGTTTGCAAAAAATGCGTGATGATAAAAATACAGTCTTCAGTAAAGTGCCATTTGTTTGTGCAACAGCTGACATTTGGTCAGTGAACCGAAAGAGCTACTTAGGAATTACAGCTCACTATATTGATATTAGTACTGAATGCTAAGTATCTCGCATATCTGTTGCTCTTTCCTGTCAACTTTTTGTTGGAAGTCATACTTACGACTCAGTGGCTGCAATGATCTCAAAAATTCATAATGATTATGGGTTACACGTTATTTTATAGACACTAGCAGTACTGCATCTGGTTCAGGGATCTCTGCAACTGCTGAAGAACAAGTTAAGGAAACAGGAACTGGTGATGATGATAAGGCAGAAAATTCCGACAATGATGTTGAAATAGCGGACATGACTGTAGTCCTAAATTTACCAGTTAGCAAACACACGGATGCTGACACTGAAGTTGTTCTGTCTCACCATGAAGCTTGCAATAGTCACTCTCTCAGCCTCACGTCAACTACTGATGCAAATAAAGCATGTGATTCTGATGCTAATTTCAAACATCTTTATTGAGCTGCATTGGCTAAGTGTATCAGCATTTGGAATTTGCTTCGTAGAAGTTCCAAGGCATCGGGTGCTGTGAAAAAATTCATCGCAAGAGCAATACTGATACCTGTCCCTACACGATGGAACTCCCGGTATGATGCATTGAATGACATTCTCCAGTTGCAAGATAAACTTGGCGAAATATGCGACGTTTTGAAGTTGCCAAAGTTCAAAAAGCAGGAGTTGGAATGTCTAGAAGAGTATGTAATGATAATGGCTCCTATTGCTGTTGCCATTGACAGGCTACAAGGTGACAATGTGTACTTTGGCAATGTATTTCCGACGCTGCACACCGTACAGCAGAAATTGCAGGACCTGCAGCAGAAATTACTGAAACATGCTAAGAAATTTGCAGAATCTATGCTTACAAGCTTGAAAACAAGATTTGAGGGTCATCTATCATTTTCTGAACATAATGCCAGCAGGATAATTGCAGCAGTATCGCATCCCTACTTCAAAATGAGATGGATTCCGGTTGATAAAAAAGATTTCTGTCGTGATTTCTTCAGTCGTGCAGCTAAGTCTCAGCAGCAACAGTTGTTGGACAGAGCTATTACTATTTCTGACCCTGACTTCACATTTATTCCGACTTGGTAGCTTTTTTTTTTCTCCTTTTTCTTTTATGCCGCATGGAGAGTGATGATAGGTTGCCAATCATGATAAAGATATTATAGAGCTCTTGAAATTCTTGTATGTTTTAGATTTGGTGCCAGTGATTCTTGTGTTTTGCAGTAATATATGGATGGTTTAGCGCCAAACCAGCCTTTACAACAAAGTTAAAAAAAATGAGTTTATGTTAAAAAATGATTTATGTAGTGTTTCTTTGCAAACACCAAAATACTATAATTAAAATTTTTAAGTGCACTGAACTGCAATTACTTTTAATTTTTTCGGTATTTTGGCTTTTGTTAAAGACTTTTAAACATTGCGTGAAATTATCTCATTTCATATTCGTTGTATAGGCTAGTTTGGCGCTAAGTCATCCATATAATATATTGTGTGTATATATGTATATATATATATATATATATATATATATATATATATATATATATATATATATATATATATATATATATATATATATATATAAATATATATATATATATATGTATATATATATATATATATATATATATATATATATATATTATACAAACTAATTTAAAACATCAGATAATACGAATTTTCTTAATACTCAATAATTTATTTGAAATTCTCGCCGGATTGTAGGCACTGGCATCATCAGTATATAATATAGTTACAAAAATTGTGACCGTTAAACAACAACAAAAAATTTTAAAATTTGACATCACCTTTATAATGGTTTCTTTTACTTTGAATCTTTAAGGCTTCACGGACTTTTCTTTCAAATTTTATAGCCTCAACTTTAAGTGTTTCTGTTTTAACCCATTCAATGTCCTCATTGCAATTTACTTTATGCAAAGCTAATGCAGACTGGTTTAACTTGCCTTCAGTCGAAAATTTTTGGTGATGTTGAACCCTTGTTTGTATTTGACGTTTTGATTCATCGACAACCACTTTGGAGCATTTGAACTTAACTAAATAGGTTCCAGGTAGGCTGTTGTTAAACCTTTTTTGATGAAAATGGCATAAACGTTTTAGAATGGCCTTCTCAGGGCCTAGATTTTAATTCAATAGAGCATTTATGGACTATATTAGATAAAAAATAGGTAAAAGAGCATTTACGAAAAAAGAAGATTTAGAGAAAGCTGTTGTTAAATCATGGTCTAATATTGACAATAATCAAATCAAATGTCTGGTGGAATCAATGCCGAAACGCTTGTTAGATGTAATTAAAGCAAAAGGAGGACTAACTAAATATTAAAATATATAAATAAAATACAAAAACTTGAAACAGTTTCTCAGTTATTTTAACAAACTGGTATTTTTTTCTTAGCTTTAACCTATAAAGTTTTTCTTGTACAATTATATTATGTGCAAGTGTTTTTATCCCCTTCTTTTTGTTTTTAATTCTTAATCACGTAATTCAAAAGCATAAAGACAAATTTAACAATTTTTTTAAAGGTTTTTTACCAAATAAATAATTGGAGAAAAAAAAGTTCTTTACAATTACTGCATGATACAGTATTTTATTCAAAGATGTTAATTTTATTGAAAAATTGGGATTTTATTTATTCAAAATAAATTAAAAGCGTTATATTAACAAAAAGCCATACAAATAAGCAGCTTCGCAACGCACAACACTTGCAGTACTAATTTTGCAAGTCATTACATCTGTGTTACCTAATTTAAAATTCACATTAATTGCTTAGGTATTTTATATATCATGGTTTTACTTAGATAACCTTAATCTAAACATCAAGGTTTATGATAATCTAATATCTTATATATATGAGTCTAACTTGATACAAAGTATATTGTCAGATACCTTGTAAGTAAACGTCTGATGTCTTGTATAAGACGTTTACAAACTTTGAAAAGCAAATTAGGTTCTTGTTTTGGAACATGCAACAAATAAATAGATATATTTGAATATAAATGGAGAAAACACACCTTACTAAGATATACACCAACATATACATGAAAAATTTCAATTGTTAATAAAAAACATTTAATTCTGTGAAATTAGAAAATTCTGTAAAAAGAACACTTTCCGAAAAAATTCTGAGTACATTTTAGTTCATTGGCAATATAATGTCACAGTATATTCAAACAGTTTGTTAAATATACTAATTATAAGTACTAAAATACTTTATATAGATATTTATACGATTTTATTCACACTAGTACCCAGTCTATACATTTCTAGAAGTCTCTTAATAATAAAACTAAAGTATCATATCGTAAAATCATAAAATCTTATAAATTATGTTTATCAATTTCATAATAACTTAATAATAAGTTAATGATATGTAACCAAGTAAAAAATTTATCCTTCATAAAAATATTTGATGAAATTACAATATTAGTATACAAAAATAAAAATGCAGAATTAAATCCTGATCTTTTGCATATAAAATATAATATGCATATTTAAATATAATTTAAATATAAAAAAAAATATAATTTGCATATTTAAAATATAATGAAAGCATAACTTTGAAATGTATGAATACAGAACAAAAGAGAATAAAAACAAAAAAGTAAAAATATTGAATAATATAAATAATTATCATTTAAAAATAAAATAATATAATATTAAAAAAGATAAAACTTCGAAATTAAAAATTTATCATGCAGTTTTTTTCCCACAAAGTCTGCTTATCTCAGTCAAACAAAATGAAAAATAACATTTAGAGTGTTTAAATATCCTAAAATCAATATTAAATATCCTAATAACACTATAAAATAGAACAAACATAAACTTAGTTCATTGAATGATCTGATTGCATTCCAGGTTACACAAAAACAACACTGATGTGTAGCCAGTTGCACATTAAGATTTTAAGACTTTGTAAATCTTAAGATTTTTGTAAACATTTTTTCATACTGTTTTACAAATATTTCGACTAATATTTATTAATAATAAATATCATTTTTACAAAATATGTTTTATTAACTATATATATAATATTCTGAAAATTTGTTTGAGCGTAACGAGAAAAATAAACAAAAACTTTATAACATTTACATTTTAACATACTAGATAAAAATAAAGTTTTATCCTAAAAAATTTTTTTTTTTAATCAGATATTAAAATATACATTTTTTTTTTAAATTGGCTGCCAATTTTCTGATAATTAATCATAAAGTCACATAGAAACATCAGATATTAAAATTTATATAAAAAATCCACGAATGATCCCCAGTGTGTTCGGCCCATATTTAGTTAGAGATTTTAAAGATAATTCATTATTTAAGGTTTAAAGACCTTTTGAAACCAAAAAAGTCAACTTTTACAAGGAAAAATACAACATCTCAAGATATATATACTAAATTTCAAAATTTCTAGTTAAAAAAAAGGATAATAATGCAATTATTAATTTCAAATGTAAAACTATGTGTATAGAGGAGGTAAGATAGTGGTTTACCAAACATCTTTTTATAGATTTATATATCATGAAAAAATACGAAGAATGCGTAATAAAAACATATATTCTTCCCTGAAAAAAAAAATATATATATATATTTTAACATATTCAAAAGAGGAAATACAATTTTGCCGCCCAAAGACTATATAAAATTTGCCAACCCTACATGCAACAAAAAAAATGCATAAGGTTAAGAAAGGAATACGCGCTGCCTTCTTAACACTGTATTTTTATTGAAACAATTATAATATAATGATAAATAAAATAAAATAAACATTTAAACAGAATAAATATCCTCTTTAAAAAAATAAAGACAAAGCAAATTCCAAGACTTGGTAAAAATCACAGTAAAAACACAAACAAAAAGATAATCAAAACAACTTTTAAACTTTTCAAAATGATTCCTAATAAGTAATACGAGTATTTTCAAAGCATGACGCCTCGATTTCTTTTCTGCAAAAAATTTAATAATATCATCATATGATAATGATTCAATAATATCAGATTTAATCGACAAATTAGCTAAAGCATTTATTCTATCTTCTGACATTTTTGACCTTAAGTAAATTTTAATTCTTTTTAGATATGTCGCTTCTTGAATATTACAAAATATCCTCATAAAAAATATTACAAATAAAAGGCAATTATATAGTATAAAATAATTTAAATTATAATTAGTAAATTAAATTAACGCAACGTTTATCAAGACAAAAATAAAAACCAGACTGTAAAATTAAAAACAAAAAACTCGCTTTAATATCATATTGTATTTAAACTTTTTGCTATAGCGACCCTTAACCCAATAAAAGTATTCTTTATTAATAGGAAATCAATATTTGTCCGCGCGTCCAAATAATGACTTTCTATTTTCATCAAATAAGTGCATCAATCCGTACATAAATCGACTAACTTAGATATAGTTGCAGTAAAGCATACATACATACTCTGACTTTAATAGGGATACACAAAGTAGAGTAGTTTATTCATCGACTGAGTTAAAAAGGGATAGATGCAGTGGAGTTTACATACATCGACTGGGGGATTGGGCTTGGTTTGACGCGCGTGCAAATGAAATCTTCCTTACTAATATTTATTTGATCATTAAAAAACATTGCATAATAAGTAAACAAACATTAAAAGTATTCTTAAGCAGCAATAATAAAAAATTTAATAATATATTTGTTTACACTTCATATTAAAAGTCATCACTAAAATAACTCCTGGCGCTTTCGCTAAGATACTTAATACAAACACGACTTTTGATATCTTTACCGCTTTTAAACGGGTATTCACCATCAATGCATACTTTACCCAGATCAAGGTTTGCAACATGTTTAAATTCTAAAAGAGATGTATCCACTTTAAAAGTAGCGTCATTGTCATTGAGCGTGCTTACAACGTCAAACTTCTGTTTAATAGCGAACTCAACCACACGCTTTGAAAGCTCAACAATGACTTGACAAGCAATATCTCTCGGCAAATCCAAATTTGCATGAAGAGTTGTAAAGTCTAATACTTTAAATTTGGAAAGTGGACAAATTTTGTTTAATACTTTATCATACATTAAAAACATTTCATCAATAGCTGGAGAAAAACTTAAATCTAAGGGTGCATTTAAAGAATGACAAAGAACTGCACCAACAGGTTTCCCACCTAACATTGCGTAAAATGAATTGCATGGACTGTTTGTAATAATTTTTTTCATAAAACTGCGAAATTTAATTTCATAGTTTGGATCCATCAAATACTTTGTAATTACTTCTGCTTCCAAGAATGCTTTAGCTTGCTGCTCATAAAGTACATCTAAAACATCGTTGCTAGCTTCGGAGAAGTTATAAACTTTGATTTCTTGATCTTTTATGGGTTGTTCATGATTGTTGCCTTGTGTTGTAAGTTTATCTATAATTTCGTTTATAGAGCGCGCTGCGCTCACGTTTTCAAAGGTTACGTCAAATCCAATTTTTCTCAGATTCTCAATATAAACCCATACACTCACAGAGTCTCCGCCCAGTTCAAAAAAACTACAGTCTAGATCGATAGTTGAAGTATCAGTATTTAAAGCCATTGCTGTAATATATTTAAATTGGCTCTTGATTGGTTTCAAAGATATTTCTTCTATTGAAAGGACATTAATTCTGTTTGATGGGATCAGCGAAATGAGTTTTTGACGATCTATCTTATCAGATCCGTCAGTTTTAGGCATTGTATCTATAAATAGTATTCTTGGGATCATGAATGGTGCCATTTTACTGCTCAGTTCTTTAAGAACACATTTTATTGATGTTGTTGGCGGCGAGATGAAACAGTAAATTTTAGTTATTTTATTTACAACTTGTGCTACAACTGCAACCAAATAACTAGGATAAAATGATTGAATTGTTTTCTCAATTTCTGAAATATTCACTTTATTTCCTCTTATTTTAAAAAAATCCTTGTTGCGACCTACTTTATAAATTCCATTTTCACGGCGAACAGCGAAGTCGCCCGTTTTGTATACAGTTTGAAATTTTTCATCTGCACCGTAATAGAAAGGATTTTTTTCAAAATATTTCACATTTTCAACACCTTCAGCTAGATAACCAGGTGATACTACCGATCCAGCAACCCATAGCTCTCCTATTTCAAACAGATTATTAATTAGATTACCGCTTGAATCTACTAAGTAAACAACCGCATCCGGTAACACAATTTCACCAATGAAAGTTTCTTTTGAGGCGTTAACAATATTTGATGGATCCATTTTACTATACATGATATTACCACAAGTTTCGCTACTTCCATAAACATTCCAGAGTTTAACGTGTGGAAGACATTTAAAAAAGTCGACCACTAAAGAATGATGCAAATCTTCTCCGCTGCTCCATATTTCTCGAAGATACAACTCACTGTTGTAACCGTTATTTAACAACAAAAGTGACGACCTCAGTAAACTTACACTTGTATATAACCGTGTAACTTTGTATTTACTCAAAAAGTCTAAGAAAAGTTTTGAGTTTTTAACTTGATCCGGTCTTAGAAACAAACACGACTCTTTCATGCATATTGCGGATAAAGTTTCTGTAAAGTAATCAATAAATATGAAGTTTGTCTTTGAACACATCATCTCATTTAGTTCGTAATCGAAATCAGATCTAAACCATTCAACTGTTTGAATCATATTTTCATGAGTTATTTTTACTGCTTTAGGATTGCCCGTACTCCCACTTGTAAAAAGAACACAAAATAAGCTACTTTTCATGATTGAACCAGTATAATTATTAGTTAAAACTTCTACTGGTACCAGTAGCGTTTTGATATTTACGATAGTTAAATCTTTTAAATTTGCATGAAACTCATTGTCTAAGTTATTTTCAGTAATTAAAATATTGGCTTTAATTTGTGACATACAAAACAACATTTTTTCTGTGAGAGGTTCTTCCAATGGACAGAATGGTATTCCAAGTTTACTCAGTGCAAGTATTGCCGCTATGCGATTGCATCCATTCGGAATTAGCAATGCCACGATTTCATTTGGTTTAATATTAAACAGCTCGTGAAAATTTTGTGATATATTTTGTACCATTAAGTGTAATGTCCGATATGTGACAACTTCTTGATTTGGGTTGATAAGCGTTTTTCCAGAACTATCTTCATTTCGGTTGTAGTAGGAAAAGAAATCATTTTCTTTTAAATAGCTAGTTGTTCTACCATAGGTTATTCCAGAATCCATTTTTTATATCTGAAAAATAAAATTTACAAATTGTCAATATCTTCAAAGTTGAAATTATGATAAAACTAAAAATTTAATAACGCAAATAAATTTGCTCAACCTCATGTAAAATTATAGTAATGTAAAAGGGCCGGTAAAGCGTTTTTCAAGAACGTAACAAACCTTTAGCTAAACGGGGAAGCAAAAGATAAGATTTAAACAAGTAGTTGAGATAGTAAAATTTAATTGTTTTATTTTACATAATTTTAGTTGTCTTAAGCTTTGATATTTATACCTTGTATCGAGGTATTCATACAACGATTACTTTATGTCACGATCATGATTGTTGTTATGACTACCTCTTTATAGTTCAAACAGTTATTAAAAATTTATCTTGTCAACCTTTCAAGAGAGTAATCCCTTTTGATTACACCTTTTAAAGGTCACAAACTACGCTTAAAATTTTCATTTTTCAACGCTATATATATATATATATATATATATATATATATATATATATATATATATATATATATATATTATATCTATACTATTATATATATACTATTATGATAGGACACCCTTTGATGATACACAATTAGCATTATTAATTTTGGTTCTTTAATATTAATATATTGTTTATTATGTTAATAAATTCAAAAATATGTGAATCTGTTTTTGGCGTAAAAAAAAAATGTTTTGGGACATTTTAATAGAAAAATTTAAACTTTGTATAAAATTGTTTTGAAGACTTCTTTGGATTGATTTATGTAAAACTTGTGTGATTTTTACTGCAAACATGAAAAATCCTGATACTTTTGAAAAAAAAGAAGCATTTGCCGCTTTATTTTATTTATTGCCGCTTTATTTTAAAAGTATATAAAATATGAGTTTCTATAAAAAAAAGTCAAAAAGTTTCCGATGGAGACAAGTTTATGGTACCCCAAAAATTACGACGCACTAAAGCAAACGATTAGTTTGTATTTAAAGAAACAACCAAACGAAGAAGGTCTGAAGAAAGCTGATCTTGGAGGCCAAAGCTCCAAATAAAGACAATTATGGAACTACATAAATTTTGTTTGTCAGTTAGGACTAATAAATTATTCACGCTAAGTGATTTATGATTATTTTAAATGTTAATTAATTCAATTTATTCTACTACGTGACCAGGAATATATATTGTTCCTTAAACAAACACGTATAAACTTGAACAAACACGTATAAACTTGAACAAACACGTATAAACTTGAACAAACTCATGATAGCATAATTTTTGTTTAACTCATAGTCAAAAAAATTTACATAATGTTGAGAAAGAGTGGCACATCAGGCCATTCTGTGATGAAAACAGTTTTACAATTATGTCTTAAGTGAAGATGCTGGAGCAAGAAAATTCATATTTAAAAGTGTTTTAGTTCTTTGAGTCCACTGCTTTTTGGCTTAAGGCATTCCATGGTTTGACTACACGATTGGTGATGAAGTTGTTTCATTCAACGCAATTTCTAACAAATTGTGCCTTTAATTGTTTTGTGTGTCCACGCGGACGAAGGCTGTACTTTGAGACCTCGATGTTTGGTTGAAATTGAGAGACCTGGAAGTTAATTTTGTTGATTTTGTTCGTAATTTTGTATTGCTCAATTAAGTCTCCTCTTTCACGTCGTTCGGTTAGTATTGTTAGGTTAAGGCTTGCTAGTCTCTGAGTATACGGCAGGTGTTTTAAAATGGCAATATGTTTTGTGGCTCAACGTTGAACTTGCTCTAGCTTGGCTATGTCTTGAGCTAGAAACAGTTTGTACTGCAAATTCAAGGTGTGGGCGCATGTATGAAGTGTACAGTGTACGTCACAATGCTTAATCTCGACCTCTAAAAGCCTTTTTGAGCCTGCCAAGCATTCGATTGCCAGCTGATGCAGCCGTGCAGACTTGTTTTTTAACTTTCAGATCGTTAGTCATAACAACGCCTAGGTCTCGTTTAGATGATAGCTGGTGCGGTTGGC